>NC_061510.1:133313425-133496221 GCF_022539505.1 Lolium rigidum | reverse complement strand
GGTCATAACCTCAATGTGGCGCTCTGCCGCTTTCCGCGCCTTCCTCTCCTCCTCCAGCTCTGCCCTCAGCACCGCAGTGGAGTTCGCGGAATCATCCACAACCTCCGCCAGCCTGGCCTCGGCTGCTGCCTTGGCATCCTTCAGCTCTTGGTCATGCTGGAGCGCGGCCTGGATAGCCTGTTCCTTGAGCTCCCTGGAGGCGGTCTTCTGGGCATCCAGTGCCTCGTGGTGCTCCTTGATAAGCTGCTCCTTTTCATCTAGGTACCGGAAAGAAAAGTGTTAGCAGAGTTGCGGCTGGTAAAATGAGGAAAGAACAAATCAATCGGAAAAGAAAAGGCGATACCTTGGAGTGCGGTGATCTGAGCCTTGAGGGCTTCAATGGTAGCCTCCGGGATAGCTGTTGAACAAAAAGTTCATAAGTGTTAGAAAAGAAAAAGTTCAGGTAAGAAGATGCCGGAGGGAAAGTAGGAAACAAACCTTGGCAGTGGTTGTGGGCCTCGACAAGGTCCCGGTGCTCCCAGAGAAGCTCCTCGAAGAGCTGCTTCCGAGCATCCGCCGTGTTCTGTTCAAAGGAAGATGAGTGTGAGAAAGAAGCCGGTTTTCATGTTTTTACCTAAGTTTTGCGCTAAGAGCTGCGCTCTCAACCCGAAACTCGGGGACTGGCTATGCCGGTTTTTCAAGTTTTTGCTTAAGTTTTGCGCTAAGAGCTATGCTCTCAACACGAAACTCGGGGACTGGGAAGATAGACAAGATCCGGAAAGAAAGAAACCGGCATCAACAGAAAAGTTGCAAAAAGATTGATGGAACTTACCACCACATTGCTGGTGGCGTCGTGCCACACGTTGTCGAACTCCTTCACTGCGCGCTTGAGTCGCATGAAGTGTTCTTCTGTGCACCGAGGTCCAGCAGGGTCTGGCACCGGAAGCCGGTCCTTCCCCAGGCCGCGGGTGGATGCGGATATATCCGCATCGTTCCACTTTTGGGCGTAGGGGAGGAGGTGCCCCAGGTCCCGGCCCTCGCGCTTCAGCTCAACGATCCGGCCCAGGAGGCCGGAAGGTTTTTCTCGGACCACAGCAGCGGCGGGGCTGACGTGCAGCACTAGGGGCTGCGGGCCGCCGGCTGACGCGCTGCCCTCCATGGCCTTTCCCCGGGAAGCCCCCGGCTTGAGGAACTTTGTGATCTTGAGGGTCTCGGGCGGCGGCTTCGGCTTGGCCGTGGAAGGTCCTTGGCTTGGTGGCGTTGTTGGAGTGGCCCCGGTAGGCTCAAGAATAGGAGCTTCTGGGGGCAGTGTAGAGGAGGCCGGCATGGAAGTATCCGGCGCGGCCTTGGTGGGGGAAGAGCTGGAGTGCTTCTTCTTCTTCTTCGGGGCGAGAGGAACCAGAGGTTCCGCCCACCCGGCAGCTTCGTCGTCGGCGCCGATGTTTCTGGCGCCGGTATCCAGGTTCTCAGGAGGGGAGGTAAGATCCTCCTCCGCGCGGTGATCAGGAGGTGTAGGGGCCACGCGCCCCGCACTTGTGGTGCCTCCCAGAGGGGAGGCAGAGAGGTCGCCGGTACCGGATGGTACCGGGCTTGACTGAGGAGGAGGAGTCGGGGCCCTTGCGGTTCCCTCGGAGGTCACCGGCTTCGGGCCGCTGGCGCTCTTGGACAGCTAGAGAGCAGGGCTGAGCAAAAAGAACAGGAAAGATCAAAAACAGCAAAGAGAAAGGAAGAGTTTGAACCACGAAGCAAATAGAGAAATAAAAACTTACCCGGAAGAGACCGGCATGGTTTTCCCCTTGTAGCGCCTCGTGCCTACTTGCCTTCCCCCAAGGACTTCCGTCCGGGAGCGTTTGGCGGGGGGAGCTTGGCTAGAGCCGGCGTCAGCAGCAGGCGCCTTGTTCTTTTTGCTCTGGGGCATGAGCTTATCCAGGAACTCATGCCCGACCTCGGCATGCAGGGGAGGCACGTGCTCATGGACCTGTGGTTCGGGGCCAGCTGAGGGAGCGTCTATAGAAGGAAATAGGCAACAAAATATGAGAGACCGGAAGAGGAAACTACCTCAAGCATGGTGAGCTCATCGTCGGAACCGGAAGCCGCAGAAGAAGGGTTACCAGGGCGCTGAGTGGGGATGCGACCCATCTTGAGATCGTACCAAGGGACGAAGGGATCTGGATCAACCTTGTCCAGAGGGCGCTTCCGGCAAGGGCCTCGCCGATCTGACTCGATGCGAGGGAAGCGGTCCTTGGCCTAAAAACAAAAAGAAAAACAGTTAGCCGTAGCGTAAAAGTTACCGGTAGAGGAACCGGGGGGCGCGATCTCTTACTTCCTTGGTTGGAGGGTTGAGGGAGCTGAGAGGAAGAAAGCCCCACTCCCAGTCATCCGGCATGTCCGTTTGGCATATTTGATTAGCCTTGAGGACCACATCCGCTTTGCTCAAGGGAAGGCTGGTGATCTTGGTGGGATCGCCAGGGCCGTACATCTCCCTTATCTTGTGAGCGCGGCGCTTAAGGGGAAGCACCCGGCGGCAGATGAAGGTGCGAATGATATCATCGGAGCAGATGTTGGTCTCCTTCATCTGCTTCAACATGAAGCGTACCACCCGGTTCGTCTCTATGTGATCCGTACCGGGGTTGTAGTTCCAGTTGACCTTTGTGGGCGGCGCCGGATTGAAGGGCGGCAGATTAATGAGGTCAGCGGCGCCCTCGTTCTTCACGTAGAAGAACGTCGTCTGCCACAACCGGCAAGACTCGAGGCCGTTGAACTTGAAAAAGGGGCTCCCTTGATGGGAGCCGATGATACAAGACCCGCATTGTACGGAGGGTTTGGGCTTTGGAATATCCTTGCCCTGGACCGAGTTGATCCGGAGAGAGAAGAAGCGGGCAAAGGTCTCGCGAGCGGGACGGATGCCGATGTAGCCTTCCATGGAGGCCACAAAACAAGAAAGATAAAAAACGGCGTTGCTGGGAAGGTGGTGAGGCTGGAGTCGATAGAAGTCAAGAAATTGGCGGAAGAAGTCAGAGGCAGGAAGGCCGAAGCCACGCTCAAAGTGAGCAAGAAAGACAACGACCTTACCGGGTTTGAGCACCGGTTCGATCTCGTCGCCGGGAAGCCGGCAGGAAACCGTCTCCGGTATCCTCCTAGACCGGTAGAGCCAATCGATCTCGTGTTGTGTCACGTCGGAACCTCTCCAGGATCCGCGTGTGATACCGAAAAGATCTTTTCCGGGGGCCCGGCTGGAGGTGCCGACCTCTTGGTCTTTGCCGGATTCAGTTTCCATCCGGGCGAGATCTTCGGTCAGCCCGTCGGAAGTCCTACTTCCTTGACTACTAGAAGAGGAGGCGAGAAGAGATTCTTCGCTAGACATGTGGATCTGGAGGACGCCGGTATCTACCGTAAAATAGTTTTCCCAAAAAAGACCCTCACGCGAAGATCTACGAATAAGAGAATAAGCAAAATAAAAAGGGAATAAATACTCTACCGGCCCAAGATCTGGAAAGCTAAGAGAAAAGAGGTAAATGCGTGTTGGGCCTAACCTGAGGCTGCGGAGGCGCTTAGGGAGGGGTTCACCGAGGAAATGGTGAGCCCCTGGCCGTCGACGAAGGCCGGCGACGGAGAAGGGTGAGGTCCGCCGGAGGAAGCCCGAATCAGAAGCGAGGAAGGAACGCTGCAGGAACTCCGCGCGACGAAGAGCTTCGGCGCAGCGAGAGCAGCGTCGCAACGTCGACAGGAGCAGCGCTCTTGCGGCGACCGGCGGTGACGAGGAAGCAAGGGGGCGAAGGGCTCGAAGTGCTCTGGAAATGGGGGCAAATGTGAAGAAGAAGACGAAGTGGAACCGCTCCGCCCTTATATAGAGAGAAGACGAAGTGGGCCGAAAACCGTCGGGCCGCGGCGGTTCGCCTCGTGGGCCGCCACGTGGCACACAGATATACGTGTGCAAAATAACATGCCACAGGGAGGCCACACAGATCCAAAACGGCCGCGAGGATCCGGTGTGGCGCCATAAATGCGGGCGCAGAAGCCGAAGGGAAGTGACCTCTGACACTGGCGCGTCAGACACAGTGCGCATGTCACTGACAGCCACTGTACCCGAGAAACTCTCGACTTCGCCGAGGAGAGAGTTAATGTCTAAAGATGCTGGGGAATAAGATACCGGAGGCACTTTGAAAAGAGGGAAAGAAGTAAGTCTGACAAAGATGCCGGAGATCTAAGTTCATCGCCGGAAAAATTAAACTGGTACCTTAAGAACCTGGCATGGTCCGTCGGATAGGATCCACCGGACTATACCAGCTTCGGGGACTAATGTTGGGGGGATAACCCCCGGTATGCCAAAGGCATGCCAAAACCGGATGATTTAGACCATCAAGATACCGGTTTAATGTTTATACCGGAGCACGAAGTTAAGGATTTGGCTAAGTAAAGCTAAGCCGGTATCCCCAGAAGGGGTATACCGGAACCGGATAGAAAAGACACCGGGCTACCGGTAAGAAGTACACTGTAGCACGCCGGCAGGACTGGTCAAAGATTCTCTCCAGAGCTAGAGGACAAAGATGAGCTAAGCAAAGTATCTTTAAATGAAGGCCTGACGATAAAGAAGAGGATGACGATGAAAGAAGCCGGAGGATGTCAGCCTCCCTGATTAAAGAAGACCCCGGTGTCATCTATGATTAAAGTAACTTTGTAAAGTAGTTTGTCTAGTCAAAGATGCCATTAGGGTTTCTTCCCCTGTAAGCCACTCTCTCCCCTATATAAGGAGAGGGGGTAGTCCTCTCCTCGGGGACGCACGTACGCATAAGAGAGCCCTTGTACTCAGAAACTTGTAACCTGTGGAGATCAATAAAAAAGATGATCTAGAGCGAGTTCTTCCTTATGTCTTTCTTCTTCTACCTCTAGCCTTGGCTAAGTTCTTGAGGAAAGCATCCAGAAGTTCGTCCCATCTAATCGCAAACCCTCCCCCGAATCCTCTAGCGTCCATTCGGCCCCAACTTAAGCCATCCTATGGCATCTGTCTGTTCCCCATGACGACACATCTTCTACATTTTCAGTCACAAGATCTTTAACTATTGCAACAGCAGGTTCAACCTTAATTTGTTCTTCAGGTTCTATAGGTTTCTTCGCACTTTTATTAACCGCACTAGATATAACAGAGTACTCCTTCATTTTAGCAGGGAAAGGAGTTTTTTCAATATAAGCTTCAGGAAGAATATGATCAACAGTTTCAATTATAGCACATTTATATATAGATGGATCAATTTTATCTTTATATGGTTCATAATACTTATCAAAATTCTTCCTAGGCAATTCGAAGTGAGAGGCAAAAGCTTTATAAAGATTTACAACGACTTGAGAATCAAGACCATAAGTAGCACTAATATTACGAAATTTATCAGTATCCATAAAAACTTCAATGCATTTATAATCAAAGTTTATACCTGACTCTCTATCTTTGTCATTCTCCCATCCTTCGAGTATTCTCCTGGATCCGATCAAGAAGGTCTCTTTTAAACTCTTCTTTATTGTGTGTAAATGATCCGAACAAGAAGTATCCAGCAAAGTCTTATCTTGAAAAGACAGTCTTGCATAGAAATTATCAATAATAATATTACCAGGAAGCTCATGAATGGGGCATTTGAGCATTAAAGACTTCAATCTCCCCCAAGCTTGGGCAATACTTTCACCATCATGAGGCCAGAAATTATATATGCGGTTCCGATCTTTGTGAATTTCACTTGGAGGATAGAATTTGGAATAAAATAAAGGCACAATGTCCTCCCAATTAAGAGAATCCCTATTCTTCAGCAATTTATACTAGTGCGCTCCTTTACCAGACAGCGATATAGAGAATAGTTTCTTCCTCACTTCATCCATAGCAATACCTGCACATTTGAATAACTCGCATAATTCATGTAAAAACAGTAAATGATCACCAGGATGGACAGTTCCATCCCCTTCATAGCGGTTATCCATAACACGTTCAATAATTTTCATAGGTATTTTGTATGGAACCTCGCTCTCACCTGGCGCCTCATCCACTACCCTTGCAGTAGTAGTAGATTTCCCAAAGAGGAATTCAAGAGAAGACCTCTCCATAATGATTTGTAGCAGCATGCGTAAATAAAATCAGCACGTACAGTAAAAGTTTCCCTTACCAATAGCGCTTCACTCCCCGGCAACGGCGCCAGAAAATAGTCTTGATGACCCACAAGTATAGGGGGTGTATCGTAGTACTTTCGATAAATAAGAGTGTCGAACCCAACGAGGAGCAGAAGGTGTTGACAAGCAGTTTCGATGAAGGATTCACTGTAAATGCTCACAGACAAGTATTCAGGGGGTTTTGATATAGCAAATGAAATAAGTACAAGTAAGTAAAGTGCGAGAGAAATAATTGCAGCGAGTGGCCCAATCCTTTTTAGCACAAAGGACAAGCCGGTTTGTTTACTTATAATGACCAAACGTTCTTGAGGACACACGGGAATTTAGTCTAGTGCTTTCGCTTCATATAGCTGATTAATCTTCATTGTTTTGATAAGTGTTGTGTGGGTGAACCTATGCTAATGTACCGCCCTTCCTAGGACTAATACATACTTGTGATTATACCCCTTGCAAGCATCCGCAACTACAAGACAGTAATTAAGATAAATCTAACCACAGCCTTAAACTCTGAGACCCTGCTATCCCTCCTGCACCGATATACCAACGGGGGTTTAGGTTTCTGTCACTCCAGCAACCCCGCAATTGGCAAACGAGTACAACATGCATTCCCCTAGGCCCATAAATGGTGAAGTATCGTGTAGTCGACGTTCATACGACACCACTAGAAGAATAACACCACCACTTAAATTTCATAACATTGAATACTAACCCACATAATTCACTACTAACATTTAGACTTCACCCATGTCCTCAAGAACTAAACGAACTACTCGCGAGACATCATATGGAACATGATCAGAGGTGATATGATGATGAATAACAATCTGAACATAAACCTTGGTTCATTAGTTTCACTCAATAGCATCAATAACAAGTAGAAATCAACACCGGGAGAGTTTCCCCTATCAAACAATCAAGATCAAACCCAAATTGTTACAGCGATAACGAGGTGCAGCGGTGGAGATGGCGGTGATGATGATGATGATGATGATGATGATGGTGATGATGATGGAGATGATGTCCAGCTCAATGACGGTGACGATGGCGTCGATTTCCCCCTCCGGGAGGGAATTTCCCCTGCAGATTTCAGCTTGCCGGAGAGCTCTTTTCTCTCTGGTGTTCTCCGCCCCGCAGAGGCGGCGGTGACTCTTCGCGACTATCCTCTAGGGCTTAGGTTTTCGGGACGAAGACGTACGCGAAGAAAAGGAGGCGAGAGGGGGCTATGGGCCCCCTCCTCACAGGGCGGCGCGGCCAGGCCTTGGGCCGCCCCTGCCTATGAGGTGGGCCCACCTCGGGTCCCCTCGGCTCCTCCTTCTGGCTCCCTTCGTCTTCTGGAAAAATAGGATTTTTCATATAATTTCCGTCAACTGTTGATCTTCCGAAATATTGCATTCTGACGGTGCTTTTTCCAGCAGAATCCTGGCTCCGGTGCGCGATCCTCAAATAATCATGAAACATGCAAAATAGATGAAATAACATAAGTATCACCTCCAAATATGAAATATATCAATGAATAACAGCAACTTATGATACAAAATAGTGATGCAAAATGGACGTATCAACCGGTAACACTTCTCTTGTACACCTCGCCATTGATGATGGTGTATGCCTTGGACCTTCTCTGGATCCTTCTGGACTCATTTTCGTCAACCGGCAAGGTGCCGTTGATCAGGAATTCCTTAATAGGTTTAACCCAAGATGGTGCCTCTCGAACCAGGAACACCGGCACGTCTATCTCCATGCTATCCACCAGCATTGCTTCCTCCGGTACTGACACAGCAGTCCCCGAGTTTGCTGGAACAGTCCCCGAGTTTGCCGGAACAGTCCCCGGGTTTCCTTCATCGATATCCATTGGTACGACATGTGATTCCGGTACGAAGATGGACTCCGATTCCGGGCTTGGTTTGATCGATGGTACTCTTAAGTGTGCCAAGGCTATTCCGGGAGGAATTTCTTGCCTAGATGAGCCCAGCTTGGACAAAGCATCTGCGGCTTCATTTTCCGCTCGTGGCACATGGTGGAACTCACACCCTTCGAAGAAGACGGCAATCTTTTGCACGTGAAACCGGTATGAAGCCATGTTGGCATCTTTTGCATCCCAATCTCCAGAACACTGTTGCACCACAAGATCTGAATCCCCATAGCAAATGATCCGGTGTGCACCGATTTCTTTTGCGACCTTAAGTGACATCGTTTGAATCAAAGCCTCGTATTCAGCGACATTTTTTGATGCCCTTAAATGCACTTGCAAAACATACCGGAGGTGATCTCCCTTAGGTGAGGTAAGTACCACACCGGCACCTAGACCCTCTTTGAGTTTGGATCCGTCAAAGTGCATCTTCCAATATTCTATCTTGTGTTCCGGCGGCTTGTATTGCATTTCCGCCCAATCAACCAAGAAATCAGCTAAAGCTTGTGATTTTATGGCATCTCTTCTTTCGTATACCGGTACGTATGGTGATATCTGGATTGCCCACTTTGCAATCCTACCGCTAGCATCTTTGTTGCACATGATATCGGAAATGGGTGCCTCACTCACCACTTTCATGGGGTGTTCCTAAAAGTAATGCTTAAGCTTTGTGGCGGCCATGAACACGCCATAAGTCATTTTCTGGAAGTGCGGGTAGTTTTGTTTTGAGAGGGAGAGAACCTCGCTCAGGTAGTATACCGGCCTCTGCACAGTTTTTCATTCCTCTTCTCTTTCTACTACCACGACAACACTTACCACCCAGTTGGTTGCTGCTATGTCCAACAACATGGGTTCTCTTTCCAAAGGTGAAGCCAGTATTGGTGCAGTGGCTAGCATTGTTTTCAGCTCTTTAAACGCTGTGTCTGCCTAAGGGGTCCAGACGAAAGTATCGGACTTTTTCATTAAAGCATAAAGGGGCAGAGCTTTTTCTCCCAACCTGCTTATGAACCGGCTTAGCGATGCCAAGCTTCCGGTAAACTTTTGCACGTCCTTGAGATCACGCGGTATAGTCATTCTTTCGATTGCCCGGATTTTTACCGGATTCACCTCAATGCCCCGGCTTGATACGAGAAAGCCAAGCAGTTTACCGGCGGGAACACCGAAGGTACATTTTGCCGGATTGAGTTTCATCCGGAATCTTCTTAAGTTGTCAAATGTTTGCCGGAGATAGTCGATTAAGGTTTCTTTTGCCTTAGTTTTTACCACGACATCGTCCACATAGACTTGCACATTTTTTCCAATTTGGTCAAACAAGCACTTTTGCATACAGCGCTGGTACGTTGCACCAGCGTTGCGCAAACCGAAAGGCCTAGTGACATAGAAATAAGCCCCGTGCGGGGTAATGAACGCAGTTTTTATTTGATCCTCCTTTTTCAAGGGAATTTGGTGGAAACCGGAATAAGCATCCAGGAAATACAACAACCCACACCCAGCAGTGCAATCAATCACCTGATCGATCTGGGGTAAGGGGAAAGGATCTTTTGGGCAAGCCTTGTTCAGGTTGGTGTAGTCGATGCACATGCGCCACACCTTTGGAGCTTTTGCTTCAAGGTTCTCTTCTTTCTTCTTTTCGACCAGCACCGGATTGGCTAACCACTCAGTGTGCAGCACTTCCACGATAAAACGGGCAACCAACAACTTTGTCACTTCTTCTCCAATGATTTTCCTCCTATCCTCAGCAAACCGGCGCATGGGCTGCCTTACCGGCTTAGCATCCTCCCGGACATTTAAAGAGTGCTCAGCCAGCTCCCTCGGAACACCTACCAAGTCATCAGTAGACTAGGCAAAGATATTCCAATTCTCACGGAGCAAGCTGATGAGCGCGCTTTCCTATGCCTCACTGAGGCCGGCACCGATGCAAACGGTGCGCTCAGGGTAAGCCGGATCCAGCACAATGTCCTTTGTTTCTTTTGTCGGCTTGAATGCCGGTGCGCCCAAGCTTGCACTCATTGCTGCTAAGCTCAACTATGAAGACTGAGCCAGCGCAACTGCAGTTTGCATTCTCCTCTTTTCCTCTGCAATCACCAGTGATTCTGCCAGGTTTGATCCGGCGGAAGCAGTTTCCATTGAAACCTTGTAGTTTCCCACCACAGTTAAGGGTCCACGAGGTGCCGGCATCTTCATCTTGAGATAGGCCGTATGGGTCGAGGCCATGAAAGCTGCCAATGCCGGTCTCCCCAGCAATGCATGGTAAGGACTATCTAGGTCCACCACTGATACGTCTCCGACGTATCGATAATTTCTTATGTTCCATGCCACATTATTGATGTTATCTACATGTTTTATGCACACTTTATCATATTCGTGCATTTTCTGGAACTAACCTATTAACAAGATGCCAAAGTGCCAGTTCCTGTTTTCTGCTGTTTTTGGTTTCAGAAATCCTAGTAACGAAATATTCTCGGAATCGGACGAAATCAACGCCCAGGTTCCTATTTTGCCCGGAAGCATCCAGAACACCCGAGAGCCACCAGGGAGGGGGCACAGGCCCACCAAACCCTAGGCCGGCGCGGCCAGGGGGGGGCCCGCGCCACCCTATGGTGTGGGCACCCCTTCGACCCTCTGGCGCCGCCTCTTCGCCTATTTAAAGCCTCCGTCGCGAAAACCCTGATAAGTTCGACGAAACCCACAGAAACCTTCCAGAGCCGCCGCCATCGCGAAGCCAAGATCTAGGGGACAGGAGTCTCTATTCCGGCACGCCGCCGGAACGGGGAAGTGCCCCCGGAAGGCTTCTCCATCGACACCGCTGCCATCTCCACCGCCATCTTCATCACCGCTGCTGCTCCCATGAGGAGGGAGTAGTTCTCCATCGAGGCTCGGGGCTGTACCGGTAGCTATGTGGTTCATCTCTCTCCTATGTACTTCAATACAATAATCTCATGAGCTGCCTTACATGATTGAGATTCATATGATGATGCTTGTAATCTAGATGTGGTTATGCTAGTCAAGTGAGTTTTACTTATGTGATCTCCGGAGACTCCTTGTCCCACGTGTGTAAAGGTGACAGTGTGTGCACCGTGTGGGTCTCTTAGGCTATATTTCACAGAATACTTACTCACTGTTATGAAGAGCATAGTGAAGTGCTTATTTATATCTCTTTATGATTGCAATGTTTTTTGTATCACAATTTATCTATGTGCTACTCTAGCAATGTTATTAAAGTAGTTTTATTCCTCCTGCACGATGTAATGGTGACAGTGTGTGCATCCGTGTTAGTACTTGGTTTATGCTATGATCATGATCTCTTGTAGAACATGAAGTTAACTATTGCTATGATAGTATTGATGAGTATTATTCCTCCTACATATGCATGAAGGTGACAGTGTGCATGCTATGTTAGTACTTGGTTTAGTCGAATTGATCTATCTTACACTCTAAGGTTACTTAAATATGAACATTGAATTGTGGAGCTTGTTAACTCCGGCATTAAGGGTTCGTGTAATCCTACGCAATGTGTTCATCATCCAACAAGAGTGTAGAGTATGCATTTATCTATTCTGTTATGTGATCAATCTTGAGAGTGTCCACTAGTGAAAGTCTAATCCCTAGGCCTTGTTCCTAAATACTGCTATCGCTGCTTGTTTACTGTTTTACTGCGTTACTACTGCTGCAATACTACCACCATCAACTACATGCCAGCAAGCTATTTTCTGGCACCGTTGCTACTGCTCATACTTATTCATACCACCTGTATTTCACTATCTCTTCGCCGAACTAGTGCACCTATTAGGTGTGTTGGGGACACAAGAGACTTCTTGCTTTGTGGTTGCAGGGTTGCATGAGAGGGATATCTTTGACCTCTTCCTCCCCGAGTTCGATAAACCTTGGGTGATCCACTTAAGGGAAAACTTGCTGCTGTTCTACAAACCTCTCGCTCTTGGAGGCCCAACACCGTCTACAGGAAAAGGAGGGGAAGTAGACATCAAGCTATTTTCACGGCGCCGTTGCCGGGGAGGAAAGGTAAAAGGTACTCACACTCCGGATCTCGGCTACTAAGCTATTTTCCGGCGCCGTAAGTACTCGAAGCTATTTCCTTTAGATCCTGCAATTGCAACTTTTTGTTTCTTGTTTACACTAGTTTGGCATAATGGACAAGAATGATCTTCTTATTCTATTTCCTGATTTAAAACATGGATTGTTTGATGCGAAAATTAAAAAACCTATGGAATCTTATTTGCATGCTGGTAGTAATATTGGTATGAACGCTTTGAACACCATTGTTGATAATAATATAGAAAGTTCTAAGCTTGGGGAAGCTGGTTTTCATGATCTTTTTATTCCCCCAAGCATTGAGGAGAAAATTTTCTTTGATGATACTTTGCCTCCTATTTATGATAATGATATTGGTCTTTTAGTACCGCCTGTTATGGAGGATAAATTTGATTATGATTACAATATGCCTCCTATATTTGATAATGAGAATAATAATGATAGCTACTTTGTTGAATTTGCTCCCACTACAACTAATAAAATTGATTATGCTTATGTGGAGAGTAATGATACTTTTATACATGTGAATAAGAATGCTCTATGTGATACTTATATTGTTGAGTTTGTTCATGATGCCTCTGAAAATTATTATGAGAGAGGAAAATATGGTTGTAGAAATTTTCATGTTACTAAAATGCTTCTCTATGTGCTGAAATTTTTAAAGCTACACTTGTTTTATCTTCCTATGCTTGTTACTTTGCTCTTCATGAACTTGTTTATTCACAAGATTCCTATGCATAGGAAGCATGTTAGACTTAAATGTGTTTTGAATTTGCCTCTTGATGCTCTCTTTTGCTTCAACTACTATTTCTTGCGAGTGCATCATTAAAACTGCTGAGCCCATCTTAATGGCTATAAAGAAAGAACTTCTTGGGAGATAACCCATTTATTATTTTGCTACAGTACTTTATTTTATATTTGTGTCTTGGAAGTTGTTTACTACTGTAGCAACCTCTCCTTATCTTAGTTTAGTGTTTTATTATGCCAAGCAAAGTCGTTGATAGTAAAGTTCATACTAGATTTGGATTACTGCGCAGTTTCAGATTTCTTTGCTGTCACGAATTCCGACCTGCCTCCCTGTAGGTAGCTCAGAAAATTAAGCCAATTTACGTGCGTGATCCTCAGATATGTACGCAACTTTCATTCAATTTGGGCATTTTCATCTGAGCAAGTCTGGTGCCATTTTAAAATTCGTCAATACGAACTGTTCTGTTTTGACAGATTCTGCCTTTTATTTCGCATTGCCTCTTTTGCTATGTTGGATGAATTTCTTTGATCCATTAATGTCCAGTAGCTTTATGCAATGTCCAGAAGTGTTAATAATGATTGTGTCACCTCTGAACATGTTAATTTTTATTGTGCACTAACCCTCTAATGAGTTGTTCTAAGTTTGGTGTGGAGGAAGTTTTCAAGGGTCAAGAGAGGAGGATGATATACTATGATCAAGAGGAGTGAAAAGTCTAAGCTTGGGGATGCCCCGGTGGTTCACCCCTGCATATATCAAGAAGACTCAAGCGTCTAAGCTTGGGGATGCCCAAGGCATCCCCTTCTTCATTGACAACATTATCAGGTTCCTCCCCTGAAACTATATTTTTATTCCGTCACATCTTATGTGCTTTGCTTGGAGCATCGGTTTGTTTTTGTTTTTGTTTTGTTTGAATAAAATGGATCCTAGCATTCACTTTATGGGAGAGAGACACGCTCCGCTGTAGCATATGGACAAGTATGTCCTTAGTTTCTGCTTTTAGTATTCATGGCGAAGTTTCTTCTTCGTTAAATTGTTATATGGTTGGAATTGGAAAATAATACATGTAGTAATTGCTATAATATCTTGGGTAATGTGATACTTGGCAATTTTTGTGCTCATGTTTAAGCTCTTGCATCATATGCTTTGCACCCATTAATGAAGAAATACATAGAGCATGCTAAATTTGGTTTGCATATTTGGTCTCTCTAAGGTCTAGATAATTTCTAGTATTGAGTTTGAACAACAAAGAAGACGGTGTAGAGTCTTATAATGTTTTCAATATGTCTTTTATGTGAGTTTTGCTGCACCGGTTCATCCTTGTGTTTGTTTCAAATAAGCCTTGCTAGCCTAAACCTTGTATCGAGAGGGAATACTTCTCATGCATCCAAAATCCTTGAGCCAACCACTATGCCATTTGTGTCCACCATACCTACCTACTACATGGTATTTCCTGCCATTCCAAAGTAAATTGCTTGAGTGCTACCTTTAAACAATTCAAAATTTATCACCTCTGATTTGTGTCAATGTTTTATAGCTCATGGGGAAGTATGTGGTGTTTATCTTTCAAACTTGTTGGGCAACTTTCACCAATGGACTAGTGGCTTCATCTCCTTATCCAATAATTTTGCAAAAAGAGCTGGCAATGGGATTCCCAGTCCCAAATTAATTAACAAAAATAGACACTCCTCCATGGTATGTGATTGTTGGACGGCACCCGAAGGATTCGGTTAGCCATGGCTTGTGTAAGCAAAGGTTGGGAGGAGTGTCATCATAATAAAACTAAAATAAAAAGGCACTCCTTCATGGTATGAGATTGTTGGCAGGCACCCGAGGATTCGGTTAGCCATGGTTTGTGAAAGAAAGGTTGGAAGGAGTGCCATCCAAAAATAAAATAAAATGGGAGCCGCTCTTTGAAGGTTTGTCTAGCAAGGGGGTTAGAGTACCCGCTACCATTCGTTGACAACAACAAGCACCTCTTAAAATTTTACTTTTATGCTCTCTATATGTTTTCAAAAATCAAAGCTCTAGCACAAATATAGCAATCGATGCTTTTCCTCTATGGAGGACAATTCTTTTACTTTCAATGTTGAGTCAGTTCACCTATTTCTCTCCACCTCAAGAAGCAAACACTTGTGTGAACTGTGCATTGATTCCTACATATTTGCTTATTGCACTTGTTATATTACTCTATGTTGACAATATCCATGAGATATACATGTTATGAGTTGAAAGCAACCGCTGAAACTTAATCTTCCTTTGTGTTGCTTCAATGACTTTACTTTGAATTATTGCTTTATGAGTTAACTCTTATGCAAGACTTATTGATGCTTGTCTTGAAGTGCTATTCATGAAAAGTCTTTGCTTTATGATTCACTTGTTTACTCATGTCATATACATTGTTTGGATCGCTGCATTCACTACATATGCTTTACAAATAGTATGATCAAGGTTATGATGGCATGTCACTCCAGAAATTATCTGTGTTATCGTTTTACCTGCTCGGGACGAGCAGAACTAAGCTTAGGGATGCTGATACGTCTCCGACGTATCGATAATTTCTTATGTTCCATGCCACATTATTGATGTTATCTACATATTTTATGCACACTTTATGTCATATTCGTGCATTTTCCGGAACTAACCTATTAACAAGATGCCGAAGTGCCGGTTCTCGTTTTCTGCTGTTTTTGGTTTCGAAATCCTAGTAACGAAATATTCTCGGAATCGGACGAAATCAACGCCCAGGTTCCTATTTTGCCCGGAAGCATCCAGAACACCCGAGAGCCACCAGGGAGGGGGCACAGGCCCACCAAACCCTAGGCCGGCGCGGCCAGGGGGCCCGCGCCACCCTATGGTGTGGGCACCCCTTCGACCCTCTGGCGCCGCCTCTTCGCCTATTTAAAGCCTCCATCGCGAAAACCCTGATAAGTTCGACGAAACCCACAGAAACCTTCCAGAGCCGCCGCCATCGCGAAGCCAAGATCTGGGGGACAGAAGTCTCTGTTCCGGCACGCCGCCGGAACGGGGAAGTGCCCCCGGAAGGCTTCTCCATCGACACCGCTGCCATCTCCACCGCCATCTTCATCACCGCTGCTGCTCCCATGAGGAGGGAGTAGTTCTCCATCGAGGCTCGGGGCTGTACCGATAGCTATGTGGTTCATCTCTCTCCTATGTACTTCAATACAATAATCTCATGAGCTGCCTTACATGATTGAGATTCATATGATGATGCTTGTAATCTAGATGTCGTTATGCTAGTCAAGTGAGTTTTACTTATGTGATCTCCGGAGACTCCTTGTCCCACGTGTGTAAAGGTGACGAGTATGTGCACCGTGTGGGTCTCTTAGGCTATATTTCACAGAATACTTACTCACCTGTTATGAAGAGCATAGTGAAGTGCTTATTTATATCTCTTTATGATTGCAATGTGTTTTGTATCACAATTTATCTATGTGCTACTCTAGCAATGTTATTAAAGTAGTTTTATTCCTCCCGCACGATGTAATGGTGACAGGTGTGTGCATCCGTGTTAGTACTTGGTTTATGCTATGATCATGATCTCTTGTAGAACATGAAGTTAACTATTGCTATGATAGTATTGATGAGTATTATTCCTCCTACATATGCATGAAGGTGACAGTGTGCATGCTATGTTAGTACTTGGTTTAGTCGAATTGATCTATCTTACACTCTAAGGTTACTTAAATATGAACATTGAATTGTGGAGCTTGTTAACTCCGGCATTGAGGGTTCGTGTAATCCTATGCAATGTGTTCATCACCCAACAAGAGTGTAGAGTATGCATTTATCTATTCTGTTATGTGATCAATGTTGAGAGTGTCCACTAGTGAAAGTCTAATCCCTAGGCCTTGTTCCTAAATACTGCTATCGCTGCTTGTTTACTGTTTTACTGCGTTACTACTGCCGCAATACTACCACCATCAACTACACGCCAGCAAGCTATTTTCTGGCACCGTCGCTACTGCTCATACTTATTCATACCACCTGTATTTCACTATCTCTTCGCCGAACTAGTGCACCTATTAGGTGTGTTGGGGACACAAGAGACTTCTTGCTTTGTGGTTGCAGGGTTGCATGAGAGGGATATCTTTGACCTCTTCCTCCCTGAGTTCGATAAACCTTGGGTGATCCACTTAAGGGAAAACTTGCTGCTGTTCTACAAACCTCTGCTCTTGGAGGCCCAACACTGTCTACAGGAAAAGGAGGGGGAAGTAGACATCAACCACCTCGAACTCAATGTTTTCAACCCGGCAATTGTCACGTCCTCCGAACGATACATCCACCCGGACTTTTCCTACCGGTGCGCAGGACAAGCCCGGAACGATTCCGTGGAAAGTTGTGCGAGTTGGCTGTAGCATGTTTTCTGTTATGCCCAGCGTGAGCATGGTGTGCTGGTACATGATATTTATGCTGCTTCCATTATCTATCAGCACTTTGCTGAACTTGACTCGAGTCGTTGGCCCATGCATGATTGGGTCTACCACAAGAGCATAACGACCAGGAGATTTCTTGATCTGACCATAGCATGTACTTTGGTACTGCCGGCATCACAGTGTTCACTTCCATGGAACGGCGACACAGGCTTTGCCTATCGGTAGGCTCAGTGACGAACACAACACAGCACACGTCCGGATCGTGGTAGACATTCCGGCCCAAATGTGCCGGAGGTGGCTGTAGTTGGCCATTGCCTTCTTCCACATGATGAACTTGCCGCTGCCGGTGCGGCTGAGGCTGTACTGGTAGAGCGTTTGCTCCGGTGAGCGGTGGTGGTGGTGGTAATGGGTGCTGATGCAACATGTCATGCGAGGGTGGCAGTATTGTGGAACACCCTTGTGCTTGCGCCTCTTTTGCCGCACCTCTCAGCATCAAGTGCTTGATCCAAGAACAATCTTTCGTCAAATGGTTTGCCGGCCTCGTCGGGTTCGGAGTGTGAAACCGGCATGGTTGTTCCATGGCTGCTTCCATGGTGTATCTCATATGTTCTTGCCACTCTTTTTTCTCTCCCCACTTCTTCTTTTCAACCCATTGTTTTTTAGGACCCGCCCATGGCTGCGATCCGGTTTTTTGCCTTTGGCTTCCACTGGGGCTGGAGTTATCCTGCACCGCAGCTACTTTCTGTGGACCATACCTTTGATCCGGAAAATCTTCCCTTCTTTTGTTGTGCCTGTTGTCCCGGTATTGATCTTGGCGCAGTTGGCTTGGCGCTGGTTGGCTCGCCTGCGCCGGATCGGCTTGCACTGCCGGTTGCATTGGGTCTCCCAATGCGTAGCTATCTGCCACACGTATCATTTCTGCCAGAGTTACCGGCATGTTCCGCTGCAGCTTTTGCCACAACGGCGAACCTCTGCGGCATCCATTGCAAAACCAAGCAATGGCTTGCGCCTCTATCACCCCTTCGCAGGAGTTTCTCGTGGAGTTCCATCGGGTCAGGTACTCCCGGTCTGTTTCATTTGGACGCTGTATGCACAAGGCGAGCTGCTGCGGCCTATTGGGCCTTCGGTATGTGCTGCTGAAGTTACTCACAAAAGCTTGCTCAAAGTCCAACCAACCGTTAATGCTTCCTGCCGGCAAGTTGTTTAGCCAGATTCGTGCCGGTCCCACCAGGAATGATGGTACAATTCTCACGGCCCAATGCCGGTTTCTTCCACCGGTTACGGTTCCTCCGCCACCAGCGACGTACAACGCGGTCACATAATCCGCGAGCCAGTCTTCCGGCTTAGTGGTGCCATCATACGTTTTTGTGTCACGGGGCAACTGGAAGTTGCGAACTGGTGGTTCCTCTTTCATGATCCTTGGACCGAAACATTTTGGGCCCGGGGGACCTTCTGCCTCAATCATTTCAGACAGATACACTCTATCCAGACGGTGCCTCGCATCCCGTTCTGGCAGGTGTCTTTCTCCCACGCATTCCCCCAACGGGTTCCGGTACGCCGTGAGTCTTTCTGTTGTGGAATCAGCTTCATCGTAATGTTCCGGTACCGCGGCCCTTGCCTGCCGGTACCTTGGGGGAAGCATTTCCTCCTCTTCATACGCTGCCCTTGCAGCTCGATAATTTTGCCCGGTTTCATGTCTACCGGCATGATTGTTTCTGGCATAGCCTCTTCTGGCGTAACCTTGATCTGCCCCTTGGTTTTTTCTACCGGCATCTTGTTGCCTGGCTTGTTGTTTTCCGGCGAGAACCAGATCGTACACAGTCATCTGATGCGCATTCATCTCTTTTTCTTTTCTTCTGTCTGGATGGGGGGACGATGACTGCCCATGGGACTTGCTTCCGGCATTCTTTGTTGAACGCGCGGATTTTGAAGCCGCAGCCTTGTTCAGCATAGCAAGTTGCTCAGCATTTTGCCGCTCGATGGTTTCAAGCAGATCTCTAACACGTCTTGCTGTTTTGCCAAAGCCTCTCCAGAAAGCGACTCGCACAGCTCTACTACAGCCTTAGCAGCTTTTATGGTTTTATCCGGGCTACCGTACTTAGGTTTCTCTACGATGCTCAATGACACAGATGTACTCTTGCCGGCAAGGACTTCCTTACGCAAATCCTGCTCTAGATTGCGAGCCTTAAGCCGGTTTTCCGGCATCCTAGCAGCATGAGCGCTAACAGAAGCAAAGCCATGGGCAGCGTTATACTCACGTAGGGTCAGGTTCAGCTCGCGCTGCGCCCGGACGATGTCGGCGCCGTTCACGAGCAGCTTCTTGCGCGTTGCCTCCAGCTCCGCCTGAGCCGTTGCCGGGTCGATGTTCTGCGCGATGGGCGTCGCCAGCACGTTCATCGCCGCTTGAAGTGGTGTCTCCGGTGGTGCGGAAGATGCTCCCGCAGCGCCTGTGTCACGCTCCAGCAGTGGTTTGGCCGCACGGGTCGATGCTGCACGCCCAGCACCTTCATCCACAGCTTCCTTGCCAGCGCCAGCCGCACCAGCCATCATCACCTCCACGCTGCCGGCGGCGCGGCCAGCACATAGCCACCTTGGCGGGTCTGGCGCCACCAGCACCGGCGAGAGGCGCTGGCGCATGGGGACAGTGCCGAAGTAGACGCGGTGGCTGCCGAACTCGATGACGCGGCCGTTCTTGGGGAAGATGCCGCCGTTGGCGAAGCAGCCCGCGTTGTCGTTGATGAAGTCCATGGAGTAGATGCGCTACACGAGCGCAGACACCGTCCGCTGGCCGGCGACATCAAGGATGCCCGCCCGAATGTGAACTCTAGCAAGCGCCACTTCTAGCCCCACGGTGGGCGCCAACTGTCATCGTGGTGAACAGACAGATGCCATAGGATGGCTTAAGTTGGGGCCGAATGGGCGCTAGAGGATTCGGGGGAGGGTTTTTGATTAGATTGGATGAACTTCCGGATGCTTTCCTCAAGAACTTAGCCAGGGCCAGAGGTAGATGAAGAAATACACAAGGAAGAACTCTGCTCTAGATCTTTCTCTTCATTGATTTCAACAAGTTACAGGTTTGTGCTTACAAGGTGACTTCTATCGGTTACCCGCGTATGGGGGGTGCCCCCTCTCCTTATATAGGGGAGAGGGTGGCTTACAGGGGAAGAAACCCTAGGAAACCCTAATGGCATCTTTGACTGGACAAACTACTTTACAAAGCTACTTTAATCATAAATGACGCCGGGGTCTTCTTTAATCAGGGAGGCTGACGTTCACCGGATGCTTTCAGCGTCATCCTCTTCTTTATCGTCATGGCTTCGTTTAAAGCTACTTTGCTTAGCTTATCCTTGTCCTCTAGCTCTGGAGAGAATCTTTGACCAGTCTTGCCGACGTGCTACAGTGCACTTCTTACCGGTAGCCCGATGTCTTCTTTATCTGGTTCCGGTATACCCCTCTTGGGGATACCGGCTTAGCTTTACTTAGCCAAACACTTAACTTCGTGCTCCGGTATAAACATTAAACCGGTATCTTGATGGCTCAAACCATCCGGTTTGGCATGCCTTTGGCATACCGGGGGTCATCCCCCCGACAAAATGGCTACTTGTGGCATCAGGAAACCATTTATGTTTAACTTGCAAGAGAAAAGGTAGAGAGTTGGTTTGGTTTGGCTGATTGAATTTGACGTACGTGGAAGGGCGCTGTGGCAGGGTAGTCTGGTAGCGGGGGAGAAATTCTTGTTGCTGTCGCGATACAGCGACGGCTCTTGGTCTCCTAGATCTGCAACTCAGCCAACATACACAAAAAATTCAGAAAAGAAACTGGACGATACATTGGAAACGGGGATCGAATGCTCGTGGTCGACCTTGGCTGGCAGCCTCCTCGCCGGCGCTGCTCCTCCCCGCCACTTCCGTGATAGCCTCAGCTCGACGCGGATGTCAGCGACCACACAGGATGCACCTCACCAGCATCTTGTGCCGGCCAAGCCCCGACCGACCTCGCCGCCTCTGCCTCATCGCCCAAGCAGCGCTGCCTGCTGCCACCTACCTCCTGCCTCAGTGCTTGGCTCCACCGCCCTGCGTCATAGATTGCCAACTACTTGAAGCACCTCTCGACGCCAGGCCGTAGCGCCCGTCCCTCTATCTCCGCTTGAAGGGATCAGGCGAGGCGAGAAGCTCCGGCGGCGGAAGCCGGTGAATGTGTAAGGGATTGGCGGGTGGAGGATGTGGAGCTCGTCCGGACACTGGGCACATCGCTCTTTCCGCCGTCGCCGCCTCCTCGCCGGCGCCGGTCCTCCCCTCCGCTCCTGCCACTGGCGCAGGTCGACGCGAACGTCCGCGACGGCTGCACCTCACCAGCAGCTTGTCCCGGTCAGGCTATGGCCGAACTCACTGCCGGGCGCCGTTCCCCGCCGCCTCTACCTCGTCGTCCAAGCAGCGGCGCCTGCTGCTGCCTCAGGGCCTGGCACCACCGCCCCGCGCTGTACCGCCTGAAGCGATTGTCAATGCCAGTCCCTCTATCCTCCATTAGAAGAGAATTAGGAAAGTGGAGGAGCTCCTACAGGGAGCATAGGGGATTGTCAGGGAGTAGCTCGCGAGTCGCGATAGTGGGGAAGATAATGAGGAAGAGAGAGAGAGAGCCGGGAGGAAACCAAGAACGGTATGGCACGTGATTTCTCCAGTCAGAGGCCATCCGGTGAGACAAAAGTAGTCAAAGCGGTTTGAAAAGAAGCTAGAGCCACCCAGACAACAAGAAAACACACTGAAACAAAGGGAAAAAACCCTTAGAAAATTGCAAGACTGCACCAAAAATACATCACGGTAATCAGCCACATACGCGTCAACCCATTCGTAGTTTAAAAATTAATACAAAATTTTGAGAAAAAAGATGTTGGTTACACTTTAATATAGTAGTTATTGAAGTTGATAAACAAGGTCTAGACATATTTAAACCAGGCAAATCATGTATCTACCCCCTAACCCTAAACTTTGTCTTGTAAAGTCAAGCATGAAGAGAAGTGGTTGAATTTGGGTTTCAAACATGGAAATTTCAAGAACCCCCCAAAAGCTTCATTTTAGAGTGACTAAGAAGGATCCAGGCCGGGCTTACCTTTTATTTTCATGTTTTAAACTTGTTCAAATCTTGGTCAAACCTAGGATTTGAATAAGATTAAAACGGGCATAAAATTCAAAAAAAAATGAAAAACCAAAGCACATAGCCTTCTTATGTCATATAGTAAGCACTCAAGTTGATAAACAAGGTCTAGACATATCAAACCAGAAAAATCATGTATCTACCCCTAACCCTAAACTTTGTCATATGAAGTCAAGCACGAAGAGAAGTCGTTTTGGGTTTCAAACATGGAAATTTTAAAAACCTTCCCATAAGCTTCATTTTGGAGTGACTAAGAAGGATGCAGGCTTACCTTTTCATTTTCATGTTTTAAACTTGTTTAAATCTTGGTTAAACCTAGGATTTGACCAAGATCAAAGCATGAAAATTCTGAAAAAAATCAAAAAAAGAAAACCAAAGCACATAGTATTCTTATGTCATATAGTAAGCATTCAAGTTGATAAACAAGGTCTAAACATATTCAAACCAGACAAATCATGTATCTACCTCCTAACCCTAAACTCTGTCTTATGAAGTTGATCAAGCATGAAGAGAAGTGGTTTTGGGTTTCAAACATGGAAATTTCAAGAACCTCCCAAAAGCTTCATTTTATAGTGACAAAGAAGGATCTAGGCTTACCTTTTCATTTTCATGTTTTAAACTTGTTCAAATCTTGGTCAAACATAGGATTTTACCAGGATTCAAAAGGGCATAAAATTACTTAGAAAAATCATGTACGTATCTACCCCTAACCCTAAACTCTGTCTTATGAAGTCAAGCACAAAGAGAAGTGGTTTTGTGTTTCAAACATGGAAATTTCAAAAACCTCAGTTCCTAAAGCTTCATTTTAGAGTGACTAAGCGGGATCCAGGATTACCTTTTATTTTCATGTTTTAAACTTGTTCAAATATTGGTTAGACCTTGGATTTTACCAAGATTCAAATGGGCATAAAAATACTTAGAAAAATCATGTACGTATCTAACCCTAACCCTAAACTCTATATTACGAAGTCAAGCATGAAGAGAAGTGGTTTTGGGTTTCAAACATGGAAATTTCAAAAACCTCCCAAAAGCTTCATTTTAGAGTGATGAAGAAGGATCCATGCTGACATTTTATTTTGATGTTTTAAACATGTTCAAATCTTGGTCAAACCGTACCTAGGATTTGTCCAAGAATCAAATGGGCATAAAAATTCAAAAAAAATGAAAAACCAAAGCACATAGCCTTTTTATGTCATATAGTAAGCAGTCAAGTTGATAAACAAGGTCTAGACATATTAAAACCAGAAAAATTATGTATCTACCCCTAACCCTAAACTTTGTCTGATGAAGTCAAGCACGACGAGAAGTCGTTTTGGGTTTCAAACATGGCAATTTCAAAAACCTTCCCAAAAGCCTCATTTTGGAGTGACTAAGAAGGATACAGGCTTACCTTTTCATTTTCATGTTTTAAAATTGTTTAAATCTTGGTTAAACCTAGGATTTGACCAAGATCAAATGGGCATAAAAATTCAGAACAAATAAAAAATGAAAACCAAAGCACATAGTATTCTTATGTCATATAGTAAGCATTCAAGTTGATAAACAAGGTCTAAACATATTCAAACCAGACAAATCATGTATCTATCGACTAAACCTAAACTCTGTCTTATGAAGTCGATCAAGCATGAAGAGAAGTGGTTTTGGGTTTCAAACATGGAAATTTCAAAAAACCTCCCAAATGCTTCATTTTAGAGTGACTAAGAAGGATCCAGGCTTACCTTTTCATTTTCATGTTTGAAACTTGTTCAAATCTTGGTCAAACATAGGATTTTACCAGGATTCAAAAGGGCATTAAAATACTTAGAAAAATCACGTACGTATCTACCCCTGACGCTAAACTTTGTCTTATGAAGTCAAGCACGAAGAGAAGTGGTTTTGTGTTTCAAACATGGAAATTTAAAAAACCTCAGCTCCCTAATGCTTCATTTTAGAGTGACTAAGCAGGATCCAGGCTTACCTTTTATTTTCATGTTTTAAACTTGTTCAAATCTTGGTTAGACCCTAGATTTTACCAAGATTCAAATTCGCATAAAAATACTTAGAAAATCATGTACGTATCTACCCCTAACCCTAAACTCTATCTTACGAAGACAAGCATGAAGAGAAGTGCTTTTGGGTTTCAAACATGGAAATTTCAAAAACCTCCCAAAAGCTTCATTTTAGAGTGAGTAAGAAGGATCCATGCTTACATTTTATTTTGATGTTTTAAACATGTTCAAATCTTGGTCAAACCGTACCTAGGATTTGACCAAGAATCAAATGGGTATAAAAATTCAAAAAAATGAAAAACCAATGCACATAGCCTTCTTATGTCATATAGTAAGAACTCAAGTTGATAAACAAGGTATAGACATATTCAAACTAGAAAAATCATGTATCTACCCCTAACCCTAAACTTTGTCTGATGAAGTCAAGCACGACGAGAAGTCGTTTTGGGTTTCAAACATGGAAATTTCAAAAACCTTCCCAAAAGCCTCATTTTGGAGTGACTAAGAAGGATGCAGGCTTACCTTTTCATTTTCATGTTTTAAACTTGTTTAAATCTTGGTGAAACCAAGGATTTGACCAAGATCAAATGGGCATAAAAATAAGTTTCCAATGGTCCCGTGTCCAACAAGGGATGAGTAGTTTCTCTCCACTTATTCCTGGCGTGTGGGGTGAGCAAGCCCTCCCATCAGTATCAGAGGAATTTAATTTGAAAAGGGCTACAGGACGACATCACCAAAAAGGGTTAATTGGTTCTATGCCACTCCTCAATTCACAAGTTGTGTTTATGCCATTACAAAAACTGAAGTTGTGTTTATGCCACTCTCAATTCTCAATAACCCCATCTATACCATTTTCATTTTATACTTTCGTATTGACCAAAATAATCTTGTGTTCTGATTTGGAGCGACTTTTGGGTGTTTCGGGCACACAAAAAATCCAAAATTTTCAAATTCTGGAAAAAATTATAACTTCTCAGAAAAATCTAAAAAATTTTACAGGAAATCAAAAACACTGAAACGAGTATACTGTTTTAATTTGAGCCATTTATGTGCGGATTTGCATAAAAAACTGACATTTTATGTTCTGTCTAGAAATTGGTAAAATTTTGTCCAAATAATCGAACTTCTTCGAAAAATCTGAAAAATTTACAGATTGTCAAGAACAGTAATATGAGTCTACTATTCTAATATGAGCCATTTCTGGGCACATATGATCCATTACACGTAGGTGCAAAGTACGGTCCAGATTATCTGAGAGTATGTACAAACTGTAGTATAGGGTACAAATACTGGATACATAGGCAGTATATGATGTTGTATTGCTGAAAATGGCATAGAAAGGGATATTGAGAATTGAGAGTGGCATAGACACAACTTCAGTTTTTTAATGGCATAAACACAACTTGTGAATTGGGGAGTGGCATAGAACCAATTAACCCCACCAAAAAAGGGTGACGCATGTCTCCTTCACCAAAACAGCAATACCTGTCTGAAACAAGTACATGAACACAAGTACACCACCATAATAATAATACTACATGGACACAAGTACTAATATAATAAAGTAAGAGTACTAGTTTGTTTACATTTCCACAGGCCAATTTTACGAACAAAATTTTGAAAATTAACCTTTAGAAATTCGGAAGCCATGTGACACAGCAGTCATCAAGGATTGCAGCTAGTGGTACACAGTGACCTGGTCAAGATCTACCATGAGCCTGCTTGACGCTTCAGCTCGGAGTTGAGAGCCTTCTCCTGTGACAGCTCGGCCTCTAGTTTGTCCGTCCTAACCGTGAGGTTCAGGATCAGTCCGGCGAGTTTGTCCATGGTCTCCGCCTGGCCGAGGCTCCACCGCTGGATCTCCTTACTCTCAGTGAACGATTTCATGGCGATATCGTCGAGAATGCGAATCCGGATCTTCTCAGTGGCGAGCTCAGAATAAAGTCCCATGCACTCATCAGCGAGGGCACTTCTGTCCGCCGTCTCGATGCAGAAATCGCCCATAACCATTTCTAAAATGGTCCCGATCTCGTAGCGGGGCTTCTATCAGATGGGGATGGAGCACAAAATCAGAAGTGTACCCAGAGAACTACCAAGAAAGAGAGAATGGGAATCCCAATTTGCACGAATGTCTCTACCTCGCTGCTTTGAGAAGTTGGCTCCGTGGAAGATGTTTCCGCAGGCAGGAGGGCTGCGGGAAAACTAAGGCCGCCCAACCTGAAAATACGATTGAGAGAAGGTAAGAAAAGGAGGGGATGATAAGTTGTGAAAGACATAGAAAGATGCACAAGAACGGAGGATCGCCTGAAGGTAGCAGTCGCGGGCTGCGACGCCCTTGAAGACTCTTGCGCAGAAGGCACCTCGACAGCAGCACAGGGATGCCATTGCTGGGATTCCCTCAGCTTCGCCGCAGCCGCACGAGCCCTTCTGTGGCGAGACTTGCTCCCGGTCATGGTGGCGAAGTAGTATTCCAAGAGGTAAACAAAGTGGTGAACTGAGGAAGACGGCTAGAGCAAAGGTTAGTCCTTAAATTTGGCCTCCCCGTCTCCTCGGCTCTTCGCGAGTAGTAGTAATACTTATCTGGTCAAAGAGCAAACTTCAAGGCAGAGACTTGGTGGGCCATTCATCTCCAACTATACTTCCTCCGATCTGAATAATACCAAATTTTTGAATGACAAATCACCCAAAACAGTATTCCAAGAGTATATGTAAGCTTTGGTGTTTTTACAATATACTAGCAAGATGGTGATGGCTCCATGCGCGTGTTTCACAATTTTACATTTTTTAAAACCTTATTTGGTTGGTTTCAAATTTGGTTCAAATTTTCGGTGTGCGGCATGCATACTAGGTGGTCGCGTACGTAGGTTAAGTTTTTTTCTTTTTGAATTTTTGTACCTCGTTTCGTTTTGGTTTCAAAATTGGCTCAAAATTAATTAACTTCTCTGGTTGTGCTTAATTCGTCCTACTAGCTAACTAGGAGGCCGCACAACCCACACGCTTGGTTACGTATTGCTAATTTTGGGGTCCACACTTTGTAGATGCCTAAGCTTTAGTCAATTTTAAGTTTGACCAAATTTATGTTTTAATATAGAAATATTCACAAATGTCAAATCAATATCAAAATATTCACTAGAAAGTATAATTTCTGAAAATGTCCATTTTGATATTGTACATAACCAAGTTAGAAGATATAGACTTTTGACTAAAGCTTAGGCGCCTTACATTTTGGGACGGAAATCCACACACTTTGATTTGGCCTCATCCTTAGAGGTCAATTATCACCTTTGCAAAATGAAGACTTTGCAGTTTGCACCTTATTTTTTGCAGCCACATCACACAAAAACACTAACACTTGCCCATCTCGATTTTTATGTGCACGAATAAAGAAGAAATTTCATTTTTGTCATCTACCTGCAAAAATTAAAAGAACTAAAAAGTCACTTTTTCGAGTGGAGAGAAGAAAGAAACTATAGTTGGCAAAGTTGTAGGTGGCCCGTGGAAGATGCACATGGATATGTGGCAAAGGTGGGTTCATGTGAAGCAACTTTGTTATGGATCTTGCATGAAGAATTTTCAAATGAGGAGAAAGCCAAGCAAAGTCGTACATACATGGTACGAAACTTTGTGAATGACTCTTGAACACCAAAACATTTGCATGCATGACTTGTTTGGTATTTTGACTAGTAATCTACGTCGCATGTGATGGTTGCATGCTCGCGTTTAACAAAATTTTGATTTTGTTAGAACCACATTTGTTGGTTAGGTTTCAAATTTTGCTCAAACTTCTCGTGTCTGTGGCATTTGTACTACCATGTGAACGGAAATGACCGCGACAAAGAAGGCCAATGTCGAGTACTTAAAAATTTGGCATCATCGTCATTTATTTTTGTTGTTTTTGAAATGGGAGTATGGTCTAGAAGGACCTAGTTTCTGCGATAAACAGGCTTTACAAAGAGCACCCATATGAAATAGAAAATTACAACTAGACCAAGATTCAAATGGGCATAAAAATTCAAAAAAAAAATGAAAAACCAAAGCGTGTAGTCTTCTTATGTCATATAGTAAGCATTCAAGGTGATAAACAAGGTCTAGGCATATTCAAACCAGAAAAAAACATGTATCCACCCATGAAGAAGGATTTGCAAAGAAGGATTTGCATCCCTTTATTAATAATCTGATAGCCACTTTGGAGTGACTAAGAAGGATGCATTCTTACCTTTTCATTTTCATGTTTTAAACTTGTTTCATTAAATCTTGGTTAAACCTAGGATTTGACCAAGATCAAATGGGCATAAAAATTTAGTAAAAATCAAAAAAATGAAAACCAAAGCACATAGTATTCTTATGTTATATAGTAAGCATATATTCAAGTTGATAAACAAGGTCTAAACATATTCAAACCAGACAAATCATGTATCTACCCCTAAACCTAAACTCTGTCTTATGAAGTCGATCAAGCATGAAGAGAAGTGGTTTTGGGTTTCAAACATGGAAATTTCAAAAACCTCCCAAAAGCTTCATTTTAGAGTGACTAATAAGACGGATCCATGCTTACCTTTTCATTTCATGTTTTAAACTTGTTCAAACCTTGGTCAAACTTAGGATTTGACCAATATTCAAATGGGCATAAAATACTTAGAAAAAGCATGCACGTATCTACCCCTAACCCTAATATAAACTCTATCTTACGAAGTCAAGCATGAAGATAAGTGGTTTTGGGTTTCAAACATGGAAATTTGAAGAACCCCCCAAAAGCTTCATTTTAGAGTGACTAAAGGATCCAGGTCGAGATTACCTTTTATTTTCATGTTTTAAACATGTTCAAATCTTGGTCAAATCGTACCTAAGATTTAACCAAGTTTCAAATGGGCATAAAAACTCAAAAAAATGAAAAATCAAAGCGCATAGCCTTCTTATGTCATATAGTAAGCACTCAAGTTGATAAACAAGGTCTAGACATATTCAAACCAGAAAAATCATATATCTACCCCTAACCCTAAACTTTGTCTTATGAAGTCAAGCACGAAGAGAAGTCGTTTTGGGTTTCAAACATGGAAATTTCAAAAACCTTCCCAAAAGCTTCATGATACGTCCATTTCGCATCACTATTTTATATCATAATTTACTGTTATTCATTGATATATTTCATATTTAGGGATGATACTTATGTTATTTCATCTATTTTGGATGTTTCATGATTATTGGAGAATCGCGCACCGGAGTCAGGATTCTGCTGGAAAAAGCACCGTCAGAATGCAATATTTTGGAAGATCAACAATTGACGGGAATTATACTGAAAATCCTATTTTTCTAGAAGACGGAGGTAGCCAAAAGGAGGAGCCGAGGAGGGCCGCCATGGGCCCCCCTCATAGGCCGGCGCGGGCCCTGCCCTGGCCGCGCCGCCATGTGGGGAGGGGGCCCACAGCCCCCTCCGGCCTCCTCTCCTTCGTGTACTTCTTCGTCCCGAAAACCTAAGCTCCGAGAGGATAGTCGCGAAGAGTCACAGCCGCGTCTGCGGGGCGGAAAACACCAGAGAGAAAAGAGCTCTCCGGCAGGCTGAAATCCGTCGGGGAAATTCCCTCCCGGAGGGGGAAATCGACGCCATCGTCATCGTCATCGAGCTGGACATCATTGGGATCATCATCACCATCATCTCCATCATCATCAACGCCATCTCCACCGCTGCACCTCGTCACCGCTGTAACAATTAGGGTTGGATCTTGATTGTTTGATAGGGGAAACTCTCCCGGTATTGATTTCTACTTGTTATTGATGCTATTGAGTGAAACCATTGAACCAAGGTTTATGTTCAGATTGTTACTCATCATCATATCACCTCTGATCATGTTCCATATGATGTCTCGTGAGTAGTTCGTTTAGTTCTTGAGGACATGGGTGAAGTCTAAATGCTAGTAGTGAGTCATGTTGGTTAGTATTCAATGTGATGATATTTAAGTTGTGGTGTTATTCTTCTAGTGGTGTCATGTGAAGATCGACTACATAATACTTCACCATTTATGGGCCTAGGGGAACATATCTTGTATTCGTTTGCTAATTGTGGGGTTGCCGGAGTGACAGAAACCTAAACCCCCGTTGGTATATCGATGCAGGAGGGATAGCAGGATCTCAGGGTTTAAGGTTGTGGTTAGATTTATCTTAATTACTTTCTTGTATTTGCGGATGCTTGCAAGGGGTATAATCACAAGTATGTATTAGTCCTAGGAAGTGCGGTGCATTATCATAGGTTCACCCACACAACACTTATCAAAACAATGAAGATTAATCAGCTATATGAAGCGAAAGCACTAGACTAAATTCCCGTGTGTCCTCAAGAAACGTTTGGTCATTATAAGTAAACAAACCGGCTTGTCCTTTTTGCTAAAAAGGATTGGGCCACTCGCTGCAATTATTACTCTCGCATTTTACTTACTTGTACTTTATTCATCTGCTATATCAAAACCCACTGAATACTTGTATGTGAGCATTTATAGTGAATCCTTCATCAAAACTGCTTGTCAACACCTTCCGCTCCTCGTTGGGTTCGACACTCTTATTTGTCGAAAATACTGCGATACACCCCCTATACTTATGGGTCATCAAGACTATTTTCTGGCGCCGTTGCCGGGGAGTGAAGGGCTATTGGTAAGTGGAATTGGTAAGGGAAACCTTTACTGTACGTGCTGATTTTATTTCTGCCTGCTGGTATAATTCATTATGGAGGGGTCTTCTCTTGAATTCCTCTTTGGAAAATCTACTACTACTGCAAAGGTAGTGGATGAGGCGCCAGGTAAGAAAGAGGTTCCATACAAAATATCTATGAAAATTATTGAACGTATTGTGGTTAACCGCTATGAAGGGGATGGAACTGTCCATCCTGGTGATCATTTACTGTTTTTACATGAATTATGCGGGTTATTCAAATGTGCAGGTATTGCTATGGATGAAGTTAGGAAGAAACTATTCTCTATATCGTTGTCTGGTAAAGCAGCGCATTGGTATAAATTGCTGAAGAATAGGGATTTTCTTGATTGGGAGGACATTGTGCCTTTATTTTATTCCAAATTCTATCCTCCAAGTGAAATTCACAAAGATCGGAACCGCATATATAATTTCTGGCCTCATGATGGAGAGAGTATTGCCCAAGCTTGGGGGAGATTGAAGTCTTTAATGCTCAAATGCCCCATTCATGAGCTTCCTGGTAATATTATTATTGATAATTTATATGCAAGATTGTCTTTTCAAGATAAGACTTTGTTGGATACTTCTTGTTCTGGATCATTTACACGCAACAAAGAAGAGTTTAAAAGGGACCTTCTTGATCGGATCCAGGAGAATACTGAAGGATGGGAGAACGACAAAGATAGAGAGTCAGGTATAAACTATGATTATAAATGCATTGAAGTTTTTATGGATACTGATAAATTTCGTAATATGAGTGCTACTTATGGTGTTGATTCTCAAGTCGTTGCAAATTTCTATAAAGCTTTTGCCTCTCACTTTGAATTGCCTAGGAAGAATTTTGCTAAGTATCATGAACCATATAAAGATAAAATCGATTCATCTATAAATAAATGTGCTATAATTGAAACTGTTGATCATATTCTTCCTGAAGCTTATATTGAAAAAACTCCTTTCCCTGCTAAAATGAAGGAGTACTCTATTATATCTAGTGCGGTTAATAAAAGTGCAAAGAAACCTATAGAACCTGAAGAACAAATAAAGGTTGAACCTGCTGTTGCAATAGTTAAAGATCTTGTGACTGAAAATGTAGAAGATGGTCATATTATTTTTTGTGAAGATGCTTCTAATATTGTTTCGCATCCTAATAAGTCTAGGGAATCTAGTGTTCCTATGCTCTCTGTTAGAATTGGTGATCATTGTTATTATGGTTTATGTGACATGGGTGCAAGTATTAGTGCTATTCCTTATGAGCTTTATACGGAGATCATGCATGAAATTGGTTCTTGTGAACTTGAAGATATTGATGTGGTTATTCGGCTAGCTAATAGAGAAACTATCTCTCCTATTGGTATTGTTCGAGATGTGGAAGTTCTATGTGGCAAGATTAAATATCTTGCTGACTTTTTGGTACTTGGTTCTGCTGCTAGTAAGTATTGTCCTATTATTTTTGGTAGACCTTTCCTAAATACTTGTGGAGCTGTTATAGATTGCAAGAAGGAAAAAATTATGACTAAATTTGCTGGTGAATCTTATGAGTTTAATTTCTCTAAATTTGCCAAAACTCCTTATAAAGCTGATTTGCCTAATAATGATTTTAGAGTTGAACAGTGTGCGTCTATTTCTCTTGCTCCTAATAATCCTTTGCAGCAACATTTGGAGGATAGTGAGAGTGAAGTATTTAGGGAAGAAAGGAATGAGCTTGATGAAATTTTCCTTCGTCAACCTATTCTTAAACATGACTTGCCGGTTGAAGATTTAGGTACAACACCACCACCAAAGGAAGATCCTGTTTTTGATTTAAAACCTTTGCTCGATAATCTTAAGTATGCTCATATTGATGATAAGAAAATATATCCTGTTATTATTAGTTCTAAGCTTTCGGATATTGAGGAAGAAAGGTTATTGGAAATATTGAAGAAACACCGAGGAGCTATTGGCTACACTCTTGATGACTTGAAGGGGATTTCTCCCTCTATTTGCCAACATGCTATCAATATGGAAGATGATGCAAAGCCTGTTGTTGAACATCAGTGCCGTCTAATTCCTAAGATGAAGGATGTGGTAAGGAATGAGGTATTAAAACTTCTTGAAGCTGGTATTATATATCCTATTGCTGATAGTAGATGGGTTAGTCCTGTGCATTGTGTTCCTAAGAAAGGAGGAATGACTGTTGTGCCTAATGATAATGATGAGCTCATCCCTCAAAGAACAGTTGTAGGGTATAGAATGTGCATTGATTATCAAAAAGTTAATAAAGTTACTAAGAAAGATCATTACCCTGTACCTTTTATTGATCAAATGTTAGAAAGATTGTCTAAAAATACTCATTTTTGCTTTCTTGATGGTTATTCTGGGTTTTCACAAATTGCTGTTAAAACTAAAGATCAAGAGAAAACCACTTTCACTTGTCCCTATGGAACTTATGCTTATAGGCGTATGCCTTTTGGTTTATGTAATGCTCCTGCTACTTTTCAAAGATGCATGTCTGCTATTTTTCATGGCTTTTGTGAGAATATTGTAGAGGTATTCATGGATGATTTTTTTGTCTATGGGAATTCTTTTGATAATTGCTTGCGAAACCTTAATAAAGTATTGTAGAGGTGTGAAGAAACTAACCTTGTTCTTAATTGGGAGAAATGCCATTTTATGGTTAATGAAGGAATTGTATTGGGACATAAAATTTCCGAGAGAGGTATTGAAGTTGATAGAGCTAAAGTTGAAGCAATTGAGAAGATGCCCTATCCTAGGGATGTTAAAGGTATTCGTAGTGTTCTTGGTCATATCTGGATTTTATAGGAGATTTATTAAAGACTTTTCTAAGATTTCAAAGCCTCTTACTAATCTTCTTCAAAAAGATGTACCTTTTGTTTTTGATGATGATTGTAAGGAAGCTTTTGAAACTCTAAAGAAAGCCTTAACAGCTGCTCCTGTAGTTGAACCTCCTGATTGGAATTTACCTTTTGAAATTATGTGTGATGCTAGTGATTTTGCTGTAGGTGTTGTTCTTGGACAGCGAGTAGATAAGAAATTGAATGTTATTCATTATGCTAGCAAAACTCTTGATGCCGCTCAAAGAAATTATGCTACAACTGAAAAGGAATTGTTAGCTGTAGTCTTTGCTTGTGACAAGTTTAGATCTTATATTGTTGATTCGAAAGTTACAATTCATACTGATCATGCTACAATTAGATACCTTATGGAAAAGAAAGATGCTAAGCCAAGGGTTATTAGATGGGTACTTCTTTTGCAAGAATTTGATTTACATATTATAGATAGGAAAGGTGCTGATAATCCTGTTGCTGATAATTTGTCTAGATTGGAAAATATTGCTTATGATCCTGTTCCTGTTAATGATAGTTTTCCAAATGAACAATTGGCTGTAATAAAGGTGAACTCGCGAGATAGTCCTTGGTACGCTGATTATGCTAACTTTATTGTTTCCAAGTACTTGCCTCCAACCTTTTCAGCTCAACAAAGGAGGAAATTCTTTTATGACTTGAGGCATTATTTTTGGGATGACCCACACTTATATAAAGAAGGAGTGGATGGTATTCGCGAAGATGTGTTCCCGAATATGAACAACAAGAGATATTGAGTAAGTGTCATGGTAGTGTTTATGGAGGACATCACGCCGGAGATAGAACCGCGCAAAAGGTTCTACAATCAGGTTTTTATTGGCCAACTCTCTTCAAAGATGCAAGGAAGTTTATTTTATCTTGTGATGAATGTCAAAGGGTTGGTAATATCTCCAGACGCAATGAAATGCCTATGACTTATACTCTTGTTATTGAACCATTCGATTGTTGGGGATTTGACTTCATGGGTCCTTTCCCTTCTTCAGAAGGAAACACTCACATACTTGTCGCTGTTGATTATGTTACTAAATGGGTGGAAGCCATACGTACAAAAAGTGCTGATGGTGAGACCTCTTTAAGAATGCTTTTAGATATTATTTTTCCTAGATTTGGAGTTCCTAGATATATTATGACTGATGGAGGTTCTCATTTTATTCATGGTGGTTTTAGAAAAACTCTTGCTAAATATGGTATTAATCATAGAATTGCTTCCGCTTATCATCCTCAAACTAGTGGGCAAGTAGAATTATCAAATAGAGAAATTAAATCTATCTTGCAAAAGACTGTTAATAAATCTAGAAATAACTGGGCTATTAAATATGAAAGAAGCACTATGGGCTTATAGAACTGCTTATAAAAATCCCATGGGTATGTCACCGTATAAAATGGTTTATGGGAAAGCTTGCCATTTACCTTTAGAACTAGAGCACAAAGCTTATTGGGCTGTAAGAGAACTAAATAAAGATCCTAAACTTGCCGGTAAGAAAAGATTGCTACAATTGAGTTCTCTAGATGAATGGAGAAGTGAAGCATATGAAAATGCTAAACTCTTTAAAGAGAAAGTTAAGAAATGGCATGATAGAAGAATTATCAAAAGAGAATTTAATGTTGGAGATAAAGTCCTATTGTATCGGTCTCGTCTCAGATTTTTTGCATGGAAATTACTCTCAAAATGGGAAGGACCATATGTCATTGATGAGGTGTATCGATCAGGAGCAATTAAAATTAGCTCTCTGCAAGGTAATGCCACACAAGTGGTGAATGGACAAAGACTCAAGCATTATATTTCTGGTGATTCTTATAATGAAGATGTTGATGTTATTCAAGTGGTAACTTCGGAAGCCTTCATCAAAGGCCAAGTTGACAGTCCTGCAGAGTTCGACTTTGAATAGATAACAGTTCTGGTAAGAAAAGTCCGCGTTTAACTTTCCGAACAATGTTTTTGCAACTTTTGGAAAATATGAAAAATTACGAGATCGAAACGGAGTGGAGGAGACGCACGAGGGTGTGCCCCCACAGGCCGGCGCGGGGCCCAGCCTGGCCGCGCCGCCCTGTGAGGAGGGCCCCTCATGGCCCCTCTCCGACTCTGGTTCGACCTGGTACTTTCCTTTTGTCGTGAAATTTTTGCAAAATAATCCCCCGGACCCCTGGAGGTCCGTATATCGTTTTCTCGTCGAGTTTTGTTTCGAGCTGTTTCTGCCAGGATCTGTCTTTGATCTAGAAGCACCATGGTCTCCAACAACAAGGACAAGGAGCCTTCGGAGGAAGATATTCAAGATCCCGAGTTGAAAGAAGAATTCAAGGAGGATGAAGAAGAAGTTGAGGAAGTTCCGCGAGTATACCCGCGTGCCACCGTCGCAAGCATCGGAGTGGTGTCAAATCCGTTCAATGCCAAGAAAAGCGCACGGATTAGCACCGGAGGAAGAGTCCCACGTCACTACCTAGCTCCAAGGACATCTCCTCCAGGCACTTACCACACCTTCCACATTCTAATTCATAATAGTCAAACTGAAAGGGTTCCCAAAGCAGTGCTGCCCAGCAGCTGGGATATAGATCGTTCTAACACTGCAGGAAGGATGAAGCCTGAAGCTGAAGAGTGGGGAAACAACTCTAAAAGTTGGGACTCGCCGTCGGACATGCTTCTTAATCGCGTCGATCATAATTCAGAGATGATCCGCAACCTCACGTACAGGATTGATGAGCTAAAGGAGCTCGTTGAGAAGCTTATCAGGAATTCACCATCTACACCGCCAAAGCAGTAATTCATCATCGGTATTGGCACTCCCTTGGTTTGTTCCAAGCTTGGGGGAGTGCCGTGGTATCACATCATCACTATCTTTTACCTTTTTACTATCAAGTAGTGTCATATCATGAGTAGGGAAGTTATCATATAAGATGTGTTGCGGTATGGGAGTATCTCTCTTTAGTTGGTTATCTATGTATCCCTTGGTGTGAGTTATCATTATGGAATATTAATGAGAAGTTTTATCATTTACATATTGCACATCTTATTTTAGTTTGCAATCTCTATTATGTGATTGATCTTGATGTTAGTATTGGTATCACTTTGGGAGCATTGAGTAAATCTATTTGGTTTTGGCAAACTTAGCATTGGTCAATAGCAATAACACTTTGAGTTTAAGTAGAAAAGAGCAAATACATGTAGATATGCTATTATCTTTCTTGTTAGTTCCTAGCTTAGTATTCTGAAGTTAAAATTGTTTGTGCTTACAAGGAAGATGCATGATTGTTTCTATCACATGTATATTTGTTTGTTTGTTTCCCTCAACTCTTATGCTTGCTAATTAACCTTGCTAGCCAAAGACCTGTACCGAGAGGGAATACTTCTCGTGCATCCAAACCCTTAAACCAAACCTATGCCACCAGTGTCCACCATAACTACCTATTATGTGGTATTTCCCTGCCATTCCAAGTAAATACTTCATGTGCTACCTTTAAACAATTCAAAAATTATTACCTCTTATTTGTGTCAATGTTTTATAGCTCATAAAGAAGTATGTGGTGTTTTATCTTTCAGTCTTGTTAGGCAGCTTCCACTAATGGATTAGTGGCTTCATCCACTTATCCTATAATTTTGCAAAAAGAGCTGGCAACAGGGTTCCCAGCCCCAATTAATCAACTTTCATTAATAACTCTCTTCACATGTTTTGCCCTGATTCATCAGTAAGCAACTTAATTTTGCAATAGACACTCCTCCATGGTATGTGAAATGTTGGAAGGCACCCGAGGATTCGGTTAGCCATGGCTTGAGAAAGCAAAGGTTGGGAGGAGTGTCATCCTTAAATAAACTAAAGTACATGTGTAAACAAAAGAGAAGGGGGTGATCTACCTTGCTGGTAGAGATAACGTCCTTCATGGGAGCCGCTCTTTGGAGGTCTGTTTGGCAAGGGGGGTTAGAGTACCCACTACCATTTGTTGACAACAACAAACACCTCTCAAAACTTTACTTTTATGCTCTCTATATTATTTCAAAACTTAAAAAGCTCTAGCACATGATTTAATCCCTGCTTCCCTCTGCGAAGGGCCTGTCTTTTATTCTATGTTGAGTCAGTAAACCTATTTCCCTCCATCTTAAGCAAGCAAATGAGTTGTTGTGATCCAACCATCTATATTGTGATCTACTTAATCATGCCTTTTACTCTTCCTTGTTTAAGTACAAGTTTTATCCGAATGAATATAGCTTTAAAGTTATCAATGATTATGAGGAGATTACTATGATTGAGTATGAAAGTTTATTATAAGCTTTAATATGAGAGCACTGCTCAATAGATAAGTATAATCTGTTAACTGTTCTCTGACCAAGAACAAAGTTTGCCATCACCAATTATGATTTCCTATGCACCTTTATTTGTGATTTCCTTCTACTTGTTTCAAGTTGAATTATATGAGGAAGTTGTCTACTAGAATGTATTGTGTGAATTAATATGATGCTTCTTGTCCGTATTTTATTTATCAACTCTTCACTCCATAAACATGTGGTCTTGTTTACCGAGTTCAGTTTCGCTTGGGGACAAGCGAAGTCTAAGCTTGGGGGGTTGATACGTCCATTTCGCATCACTATTTTATATCATAATTTACTGTTATTCATTGATATATTTCATATTTAGGGATGATTCTTATGTTATTTCATCTATTTTGCATGTTTCATGATTATTGGAGAATCGCGCACCGGAGTCAGGATTCTGCTGGAAAAAGCACTGTCAGAATGCAATATTTCGGAAGATCAACAATTGACGGGAATTATACTGAAAATCCTATTTTTCCAGAAGACGGAGGTAGCCAAAAGGAGGAGCCGAGGAGGGCCGCCATGGGCCCCCCTCATAGGCCGGCGCGGGCCCTGCCCTGGCCGCGCCGCCATGTGGGGAGGGGGCCCACAGCCCCCTCTGGCCTCCTCTCCTTCGCGTACTTCTTCGTCCCGAAAACCTAAGCTCCAGAGGATAGTCGTGAAGAGTCACAGCCGCCTCTGCGGGGCGGAAAACACCAGAGAGAAAAGAGCTCTCCGACAGGCCGAAATCTGCCGGGGAAATTCCCTCCCGGAGGGGGAAATCGACGCCATCGTCATCGTCATCGAGCTGGACATCATTGGGATCATCATCACCATCATCTCCATCATCATCAACGCCATCTCCACCGCTGCACCTCGTCACCGCTGTAACAATTAGGGTTGGATCTTGATTGTTTGATAGGGGAAACTCTCCCGGTATTGATTTCTACTTGTTATTGATGCTATTGAGTGAAACCATTGAACCAAGGTTTATGTTCAGATTGTTATTCATCATCATATCACCTCTGATCATGTTCCATATGATGTCTCGTGAGTAGTTCGTTTAGTTCTTGAGGACATGGGTGAAGTCTAAATGCTAGTAGTGAATCATGTTGGTTAGTATTCAATGTTATGATATTTAAGTTGTGGTGTTATTCTTCTAGTGGTGTCATGTGAACGTCGACTACATGATACTTCACCATTTACGGGCCTAGGGGAATACATCTTGTATTCGTTTGCTAATTGCGGGGTTGCCGGAGTGACAGAAACCTAAACCCCCGTTGGTATATCGATGCAGGAGGGATAGCAGGATCTCAGGGTTTAAGGCTGTGGTTAGATTTATCTTAATTACTTTCTTGTACTTGCGGATGCTTGCAAGGGGTATAATCACAAGTATGTATTAGTCCTAGGAAGGGTGGTGCATTAGCATAGGTTCACCCACACAACACTTATCAAAACAATGAAGATTAATCAGCTATATGAAGCGAAAGCACTAGACTAAATTCCCGTGTGTCCTCAAGAACGTTTGGTCATTATAAGTAAACAAACCGGCTTGTCCTTTGTGCTAAAAAGGATTGGGCCACTCGCTGCAATTATTACTCTCGCATTTTACTTACTTGTACTTTATTCATCTGCTATATCAAAACCCCCGAATACTTGTCTGTGAGCATTTACAGTGAATCCTTCATCGAAACTGCTTGGCAACACCTTCTGCTCCTCGTTGGGTTCGACACTCTTATTTATCGAAAGTACTACGATACACCCCCTATACTTGTGGGTCATCACTTCACTTTGGAGTGACTAAGAAGGATGCATGCTTAACTTTTAATTTTCATGTTTTAAACTTGTTTAATTAAATCTTGGTTAAACCTAGGATTTGACCAAGATCAAATGGGCATAAAAATTCAGTAAAAATGGAAAAAATGAAAACCAAAGCACATAGTATTCTTATGTCATATAGTAAGCATTCAAGTTGATAAACAAGGTCTAACCATTTTCAAACCAGACAGATCATGTATCTACCCTAAACCGAAACTCTATCTTATGAAGTCGATCAAGCATGAAGAGAAGTGGTTTTGGGTTTCAAACATGGAAATTTCAAAAACCTCCCAAAAGCTTCATTTTAGAGTGACTAAGAAGGATCCAGGCTTACCTTTTCATTTTCATGTTTTAAACTTGTTCAAATCTTGGTCAAACTTAGGATTTGACCAAGATTCAAATGGGCATAAAAATACTTAGAAAAATCATGTACGTATCTACCCCTAACCCTAAACTCTATCTTACGAAGTCAAGCATGAAGAGAAGTGGTTTTGGGTTTCAAACATGGAAATTTGAAGAACCCCCAAAAGCTTCATTTTAGATTGACTAAAGGATCCAGGTCGGGATTACCTTTTATTTACATGTTTTAAACTTGTTCAAATCTTGGTCAAACCGTACCTAGGATTTGACCAAGATTAAAATGGGCATAAAAATTCAAAAAAAATGAAAAACCAAAGCACATAGAGCCTTCTTATGTCATATAGTAAGCACGCAAGTAGATAAACAAGGTCTAGAAATATTCAAACCAGAAAAATCATGTATCTACCCCTAACCCTAAACTTTGTCTTATGAAGTCAAGCACGAAGAGAAGTCGTTTTGGATTTCAAACATGGAAATTTCAAAAACCTTCCCAAAAGCTTCATTTTTGAGTGACTAAGAAGGATGCCGGCTTACCTTTTTTACTTTCATGTTATAAACTTGTTTAAATCTTGGTTAGACCTAGGATTTGACCAAGATCAAATGGGCATAAAAATTCCGAAAAAATCAAAAAAATGAAAACCAAAGCACATAGTATTCTCATGTCATATAGTAAGCATTCAAGTTGATAAACAAGGTCTAAACATATTCAAACAAGACAAATCATGTATCTACCCCCTAACCCTAAACTTTGTCTTATGAAGTCAAGCATGAAGAGAAGTGGTTTTGTGTTTCAAACATGGAAATTTCAAAAACCTCCCAAAAGCTTCATTTTAGAGTGACTAAGAAGGATCCAGGCTTACCTTTTCATTTTCATGTTTTAAACTAGTTCAAATCTTGGTCAAACTTATGATTTGACCAAGATTCAAATGGGCATAAAAATTGGGAGGAATGGTACATGAATTACAATTCAAGAAAACACAAGGTAACTTAAATACTTGGATGCCCCAAAGATGTGTGGAAGCCCAAAACAATGGCAAAACATGTGCGCACGCAGCATCCAATTCAAGTAGAACACATACCAGGCACAAATAGTTTGACCTAAATTTGAAATCAAAGAGAAGGTGGTTAGAAAAAATCGAAATTGGCAAAGCAAAGCATGAAATCATGAATTTGTGATGCACTATAGCTATGAAAAGTATAAAACAATGCATACCAAAATGATTTTTTTAGAGGAATACTAGTTCAACTTATTTAATTTTATATTAGTAGCCAAAAATCGAACCAGTAGTTGGATATTTTTTAACTTGATATGTAGTAGTGGGCAAAACCCTAGACTAACCTATTTAATCATAGATTCGTAGGTCGGTTTTTCTACTTTTTTATTATTACTATGCAGCACACGTGTGTTTGCCCGTCGAGTGAAACTCGGAGGAAGAGGGGTCACTCGGAAGGAGAGAAGAAGGGAGAGAATTATGGTGTCTCCCCTTTTTCGGGTGATGATGTTGACTGTTGTGCAGGTTTTGTCAGTGAGCAGGAGGTGCGAGCGAGCGAGCGAGTCGAGCGAGGCAGAGAATGAGAGAGATTTTTTTTGTGAGAGGGACAACCGAAGGATCCTGAAGGACCCAGAGACTTCCAATACGCATGATGCGTCTTCTCTTGACAAAGAAGATGGCTGGGAGTTTGCGTACCTACCGCACTTGACTTGTGCTCACTGAAGTGTGGGACCTCACGCATGGGCACCACACGTAAGTGACTGACCTGTTGGTGTAAAAACTCGGTTGATTATTATACTACTACATTTGTACAAAGTTTCCTATGGATTCAAGGGTACGAAAGCCAAGTTAACTCATTTACATGACATTATTTTTTCCATGAAGCCAGGTTAACTCATCTATTACTTGGTACATTTTGGAGTGACTAAGAAGGATCCAGGCTTACTTTTTCATTTTTCATGTTTTAAACATGCTTAAATCGTGGTCAAACCTATGATTTGACCAAGATTCAAATGGGCATAAAAATTCAAAAAAATCAAAAAAAAAAAGAAAAACAAAAGCACGTCGTCTTCTTATGTCATATAGTAAGCATTCAAGGTGATAAACAAGGTCTGACATATTCAAACCACAAAAATCATGTATCTACCCCTAACCCTAAACTCTGTCTTATGAAGTCAAGCACGATGAGAAGTTGTTTTGGGTTTCAAACATGGACATTTCAAAAACCATCCCAAAAGCTTTATTTTGGAGTGACTAAGAAGGATACAAGCTTACCTTTTCATTTTCATGTGTTAAACTTGTTTAAATCTTGGTCAAACCTAGCTAGGATTTGACCAAGAGATTCAAATGGGCATAAGAATTCAAAGAAAACCAAAGTGCATGGTCTTATTATATCATATAGTAAGGCATTCAAGTTGATAAACAAGGTCTAGAAATATTTAAAACAGACGAACCATGTATCTACCCCCTAACCATAAACTCTGTCTTGTAAAGTCAAGCATGAAGAGAAGTGGTTTTGGGTTTCAAACATGGAAATTTCAAAAACCTCCCAAAAGCTTCATTTTAGAGTGACTAAGAAGGATCCAGGCATACCCTTTTCATTTTCATGTTTTAAACTTGTTCAAATCTTGGTCAAACTTAGGATTTGACCAAGATTCAAATGGGCATAAAAATACTTAGAAAAATCATGTACGTATCTACCCCTAAATAACCATAAACTCTATCTTACGAAGTCAAGCATGAAGAGAAGTGGTTTTGGGTTTCAAACATGGAAATTTCAAAAACCTCCCAAAAGATTCATTTTAGAGTGACTAAGAAGGATCTAGGCTTACATTTTCATTTTCATGTTTTAAACTCGTTCAGATCTTTGTCAGACTTAGGATTTGACCAAGATTCAAATGGGCATAAAAATACTAAGAAAAATCATGTACGTATCTACCCCTAACCCTAAACTCTATCTTACGAAGTCAAGCATGAAGAGAAGTGGTTTTTGGGTTTCAAACATGGAAATTTCAAAAACCTCCCAAAAGCTTCATTTTAGAGTGACTAAGAAGGATCCAGGCCGGGCTTACCTTTTATTTTCATGTTTTAAACTTGTTTAAATCTTGGTTAAACCTAGGATTTGACCAAGATCAAATGGGCATAAAAATTCAGAAAAAATCAAAACATGAAAAGCAAAGCATATAGTATTCTTATGTCATATAGTAAGCATTCAAGTTGATAAACAAGGTCTAAACATATTCAAACCAGAGAAATCATGTATCTACCCCTAACCTGGCCTAATAAACTCTATATATCTTACGAAGTCAAGCATGAAGAGAAGTGGTTTTGGGTTTCAAACATGGAAATTTCAAAAACCTCCTAAAGGCTTCATTTTAGAGTGACTAAGAAGGATCCATGCTTACCTTTTATTTTCATGTTTTAAACATGTTCAAATCTTGGTCAAATCGTACCTAGGATTTGACCAAGATTCAAATGGGCATAAAAATTCAAAAAAAATGAAAAACCAAAGCACATAGCCTTCTTATGTCATATAGTAAGCACTCAAGTTGATAAACAAGGTCTAGACATATTCAAACCAGATAAATCATATATCTACCCCTAACCCTAAACTTTGTCTTCTGAAGTCAAGCACGAAGAGAAGTCGGTTTGGGTTTCAAAAATGGAAATTTCAAAAACCTTCCCAAAAGCTTTACTTTGGAGTGACTAAGAAGGATGCATGCTTACCTTTTCATTTTCATGTTTTAAACTTGTTTAATTAAATCTTGGTTAAACCTAGGATTTGACCAAAAGATCAAATGGGCATAAAAATTCAGTAAAAATGGAAAAAAAATGAAAACCAAAGCACATAGTATTCTTATGTCATATAGTAAGCATTCAAGTTGATAAACAAAGATCTAAACATTTTCAAACCAGACAAATCATGTATCTACCCCTAAACCTAAACTCTGTCTTATGAAGTCGATCAAGCATGAAGAGAAGTGGTTTTGGGTTTCAAACATGGAAATTTCAAAAACCTCCCAAAAGCTTCATTTTAGAGTGACTAAGAAGGATCTAGGCTTACCTTTTCATTTTCATGTTTTAAACTTGTTCAAATCTTGGTCAAACTTAGGATTTGACCAAGATTTAAATGGGCATAAAAATACTTAGAAAAATCATGTACGTATCTACCCCTAACCCTAAACTCTATCTTACGAAGTCAAGCATGAAGAGAAGTGGTTTTGGGTTTCAAACATGAAAATTTGAAGAACCCCCAAAAGCTTCATTTTAGATTGACTAAAGGATCCAGGTCGGGGTTACCTTTTATTTACATGTTTTAAACTTGTTCAAATCTTGGTCAAACCGTACCTAGGATTTGACCAAAATTCAAATGGGCATAGAAATTCAAAAAAATAAATGAAAAACCAAAGCACATAGCCTTCTTATGTCATATAGTAAGCACTCAAGTTGATAAACAAGGTCTAGACATATTCAAATCAGAAAAATCATATATCTACCCCTAACCCTAAACTTTATCTTATGAAGGCAAGCATGAAGAGAAATGGTTACCTTTCCATTTTCATGTTTTAAACTTGTTCAAATCTTGGTCAAACTTATGATTTCACCAAGATTCAAATGGGCATAAAAATTGGGAGGAATGGTACATGAATTACAATTCAAGAAAACACAAGGTAACTTAAATACTTGGATGCCCCAAAGATGTGTGGAAGCCCAAAACAATGGCAAAACAAGTGCGCACACAGCATCCAATTCAAGTAGAACACATACCAGGCACCAATAGTTTGACCTAAATTTGAAATCAAAGAGAAGGTGGTTAGAAAAAATCGAAATTGGCAAAGCAAAGCATGAAATCATGAATTTGTGATGCACTATAGCTATGAAAAGTATAAAACAATGCATACCAAAATGATTTTTTTAGAGGAATACTAGTTCAACTTATTTAATTTTATATTAGTAGCCCAAAATCGAACCAGTAGTTGGATATTTTTGAACTTGATCTGTAGCAGTAGTAGTGGGCAAAACCCTAGTTTAACCTCCCTCTGGTTGACTTCAATATGGATGTATGTATTTAATCATATATTCGTAGGTCGATTTTTCTACGGAGTAATTTTTTATTATTACTATGCAGCACATGTGTGTTTGCCCGTCGAGTGAAACTCGGAGGAAGAGGGATCACTCAGAAGGAGAGAAGAAGGGAGAGAATTATGGTGTCTCCCCTTTTTCGGGTGATGATGTTGACTGTTGTGCAGGTTTTGTCAGTGAGCAGGAGGTGCGAGCGAGCGAGTCGAGCGAGCGAGTCGAGCGAGGCCGAGAATGAGAGAGATTTTTTTTGTGAGAGGGACAACCGAAGGATCCTGGAGGACCCAGAGACTTCCAATACGCATCCTGGTGCGTCTTCTCTTGACAAAGAAGATGGCTTGGAGTTTGCGTACCTACCGCACTTGACTTGTGCTCACTGAAGAGTGGGACCTCACGCATGGGCACCACACGAAAGTGACAGACCTGTTGGTGTAAAAAGTTGGTTGATTATTATACTACATTAGTACAAAGTTTCCTATGGATTCAAGGGTACGAAATCCAAGTTAACTCATTTACATGACATTATTTTTTCCATGAAGCCAAGTTAACTCATATATCAATTGGTACATTCTGGTTATATTCGAAATTTTACTTGAAACTTGTTGTTCATGCCATTTTACTACTCGCCTAACACTTTTTCCGCGCGTGAAGGGAGGGGGGTGTGCATGATGCTACCCTGAATTTTTGTGACCCCCAAAAACTAGCAAATACGAGAGAGGTATCCAAAGAAACACACTCATCCCCTACCCCCCCCCCCCCAATTTGAAATCCAGCCAAAGGTGGATCAAAAAAGGCAATCGAAAAGCATGGATTGTTCATCTTGTTCTATATAGTTAGGGTTAGGGTTTATGGTTTATAGAGATGCACATATTTTCATTTCACATTTGTGATGTACAATAATACATAAGTAAGATTCCAAGCATGACCTTTGTTAGAATAACCTTTAACGTGTTCTCTCACCTTTAGATTCAAATGGGCATAAACATTCAAAAAAATGAAAAACCAAAGCACATAGTCTTCTTATGTCATATAGTAAGAATTGAAGTTGATAAACAAGGTCTAGACATATTCAAACCAGAAAAATCATGTATCTACACCTAACCCTAAACTTTATCTTATGAAGTCAAGCATGAAGAGAAATGGTTTCGGGTTTCAAACATGGAGATTTCAAGAACCCCCCAAAAGCTTCATTTTAGAATGACTAAGAAGGATCCAAGCTTGTTTCATGTGTTTTAAACTAGCTTAAATCTTGGTCAAACCTAGGACTTGACCAAGATTCAAATGGGCATAAACATTCAGAAAAAATTCAAAAAATGAAAACCAAAGCACATAGCCTTCTTATGTCATATATATATATTGTAACACCCCAAATTTCAATAAAAAGAAAGTTAGAGAAATCCAGAAAGCAAAATTTCAAACCAACAAAAACTTTTCTATTTGCATATAGTACCATGCATAGGACTTGTGCATTTGAGTGATATGCCATGATGATTGATTTTACTTGTATTTGATATGCTCTAAAACCCTAGTGTGATCATATGAAGATCACCAACCAAATAAATCAAAGAGGAAGAAATTCCATTAAATGGAAAACCCTAAAAACCCTCACATATGCCCTATGGCATTTTTATAAATTTTGACCCTAGACCTATTTGGCCTTCACCATTAGTTGAGTAATGTTATTAAACACTTACTACAACATTTGGAATCAAAGATTCACAATTCAAATGGATTTCAAACACAAATCCCACTCACATATGATAATGGTCAATTTTGACAATTCTAGTCTGATCACCACTTTGAGCCCTTGCCATTCAATTTTCCCAAACCAATACTTGCTAACTCTTTGCACCATTTCAAAGTCAACATCAAGGTGAACAACTTTGATGAAGATCACCATGCCAAAATCATCTTGGATCAAGAGCCATGCTCATCCAAAGTCTCCACTTTTTAACATATGGAACATTCCTCACTTAGCCATTTTTGCCAATTTTTGAATTCTAAAAATTTCACCACCACCTCAAATCACCTCTGGTCAAATACAACTTATTTCAACACTCACATTTCAAAAACATTCAGCATTTGAATTATTTCAAATTTGGATATTTTTGGAATTTGCAATTTCGGGCACTATTTGCAACTATTGCAAATAGTGAATCTACCTCACCTAAACTACCCTAATCTATCACATTGTGTCCCCTGGTCCCCTTAAACCCTAAGTGATGCATAGTGAGGCTGAGGAGAGGAGAGAGCAAGCTAGGGCATGGCCATGCCGGCCATGTCCCCGAGCCCGACCACCTCCACCTCTCTCCCTTCTCCCTCTGCCCTGGCCACCTTGCCAAACGTCGCCACCGCCCACTCCTATACCACCTAGCACCGGCCATGTCGCCATAGATGCCCTAGCCTCGCCGGAGATCGCGCGCCCAGGATCGGCCAGCATGTCGTGGACGTCGCACGAGAGCGCGCCACGGGCACCCTCTGGCCACCTGCCGCCTCGACGCCCTGCGCAGCTCCTGGCCCCCCTTTCTTCACCAAGCGCACCGCCGTGACACCTCAGCCACGCCTGACACGCCCTCGACCACGACCCGCACCCGCCGTCGCCGGAGAAGCTAACCCTGGTGCGCCGCGGGCGCGACTGACGTGGAAGCGAGGCGACCAAACCAGCCACCCCCTACCCTACCTGTCGCCATCCAGAGGACCACCGTGATGCCAGGAACACCACCGCGCCCTCGCCTAACTCGCTAGACCGCCGGAGACGCCGCGCCCTTGTCGAGTTCGCCGCAGAGCCTCGGGCACTCGTTCGCCTATAAAAGGAGGCCTCGCCTCGTCGATTTCTTCACACCAGCCGCCTCACCTCTTCTCACTCGACCGCCAGAACCACTCCACCGTCGACATTAGCCACTGACGCCGCCCAATTTCTACCTCACTGCCGCACGCCGCCGCGGAAGCTCGCCGACGATTGGAGCCACCTCAGGCGACGCCGCCAGTACCTGGAGCTTCGCCATCGTCCACATCTACCCCAAGCACACTGCCATACCTTGCTGGAGCCGCCGTAAGCTCTCCCACCCCCTACTGCCGCCGCCGCACCGTTGGGTTCTCGTCGGAGACGACGACGAACCACGGCCCTCTGATCCCCTTCTAATCCAACGCCTCTCGTTGATCGGTACCGCTTCGGCGTTTAAAAGCCGCTGACAGGCGGGACCCGCTGTCAGGTAGCCCGCGCGGCACTTGACCGTGGCTGGGCTGGCCTTGGGCCGTTTAAATCGAATCTGGCCCGTTTAGTTTTCCCGCCGGCCCTTTAATTCAAATCTGGTTTAAATATTTACAAATGAATTTCAATATTGCCTCCACTTTGAAAATCAATAGATCCAAATTGGCTAAACCAAATTTAGTGAACTTGATATGGTTGGAAAGCTACTGAAATTATCTAGCCAATGCCACTGGCCTCATGGCCAGATTCTTTGTAGAATAAATGTGATAAAAATAACAAGACAGGGACTTTTCCCTATTCAAATAATTCTTAAAAATCAACCAAAATAGATATTAAGTTAATTCCAACTCTAATAGCTCACATTTGACTTACACTAATTGTTTATGCAATAAAATGGTGTGGTCACTTTGTATGATCATGCCATCATTTAAGGAATGGATATTATGGCTAGTTTAACTAGTTGATATTATCCAAAACTATTAAAGTAAATTATGTGGAGTCTTACACTTCATTTAAACTTGTCTCACATGAATTCATGGGATGTTTGGACCCCTGGTTCCAAACTCTCTTATATGAATTACTTGAGATTTAAATCAAATATAGTGTTATTCAAATAGTATGAGGTGATCTACCTCATTTAAATCATTTTCCCAAATGATGATGATGAACATTTGACTTAGGTCAATATGAGTTCATCCCTGATTGTTGGAAAAATTAAATATTAAGAAGATTTCAATGAGAGGAAATTATTTTCTCAAGAACCCTATGGAAACTATCATTTACATATGAAATACAAAGAAGTGAATTCTATTTAAATCCCACAACCCATGCACTCTAGTTAATTTATTTGTGTGCATAGACTAGTTTGTGTGTTATATGTGATGTATGGGATAGCCATTGAATTAGTGAGTAATTATACTCGTATTCAAATTTAGACGGTAGCACCGGAGAGTACGCCGAAGAAGAAGGTTGCTACCAAGAGGAGGAGGAGGAACAGTTTGAGAACTACCAAGGCAAGCTAATATTCTTGCAAAGTGCAAAGCCCCTTGGGGCAAGGCACCATGTTTCTTATCTTTTCTTATATGAACCCATCCCAAGTTTTTACTTTACAAGTTTTTACTTGTTTTCTAAATGAGTTACTTTTATAGTTAACTTTGGTCAAATACAAGTTGGTTACTAGAGTAGTGAGTTAGTCTCTTCCAAGCAAAGCAAGTTAGCACCCTCATGAATTAGAGCTAGTGCTAATGAATTAAAACTTGACTACTCTAGATGGGAACAATGTGAATTTGAAGTGATTTTGAAACCTTGGAATGAAGATGCATTCCATTGAATGATTTTTGAAGGTGAATATGAACAAGAGAAGATGGTGATTTTTGATAAACAATGATGTTGGTTTGAATGCGATACCTTTCCAATTATCAAGTACCCCCACAATACCTGATTATGGGTAGGGCTTAACTGGAAGTTTATGCGTCTTATTATGGGTTCCCTCTAAACAAGCGTCATCGGGGTTATGCCGAAAGCTGCCTCTACCACAAAAGAAATGATATGATATGATGCAAAATGAGGTGAATGTCCGGCCCAAGCCCTGTGCAGTTCCCAGGTTGACAGTTGGTCTTCACCGGGAGGCCAAGCTCATGGGGAGAGGTGCTCATACTAGGATTTGTAAGTGAAAGGTTATGGTTGATGATCCGCGTACTGTGTTACGATGATTCGGGGAAATCCCGACGGATGAAATCAAATGTTGTGGCACAAGTGTGCAACCTCTGCAGAGTGTAAACCTATTCGAATAGCCGCGTCCACGGTTACGGACGGTTGGAAAGGCCATACAGTTTCCAAGGTCATACCTTTGAAAATGATGTTGAAAGATGATGGTGAAATGACTTGTGGTGGATTGAATTGAAATCACCACTTGAATGGTGGGAATGACACTAATGTTCCCACTTGAGTTAGTTAGCACTTGAACAAGCTTTTCTCAAACTTTGTGAACTAAAACTCGCTTTATGCAAATAAACTAGAGCTTAGCAAACCATACTAGAATGTCTAGCACTTACATTAGTATTAGTTTGCGAGTACTCAACGTACTCACGGCTTTGTCCCTGGCTATTCAAATGGCCAGAGTATGAAGATGACCAAGGAGATGACCAGCGGGACGCCTACGACAACTAAGCGCCTTCCGACGTCAAGCGTTGGCCTGTGGACTAGAGAGTCCTTGTATCTTACGCTTCCGCTATGTTGAACTATGAACTTGTGTTTGTTCGCTGATCACTAGATCAACTATTCGTGTAATATGGATCATGTGATTCCAAATTTGTAAGACTTATGGTTTGTAATGAATGATGATCGTGATACTTAACTATTATGCCTCGCAACAACAATATTCCTGGGATTGCGATGTATGACATAATAGGCACTCGGACTTAAAAATCCGGGTGTTGACAAGTTGGTATCAGAGCCATTGTTTGACCTTAGAAGACCTTAGTTAGAATGGGCGTTCTGAAAAACTTAACTTGGAAATCAAATGAAAGAAACTATTTGTAAAAAAATTCTACACTCTTGTCTTGGAGACTTTGCCAAAATTTGATGAATCATGTTCTATCTTATTTGACTCAACTTAAAATTTTGCCACACTTTGCACTCTCTAACTTACTCATCCAATTCTCTTTCAGATGGAGCCGAATGAACCCATCAACACCAAGTTTTACCAGCTTGGGAACGGAGGAAGCTTGATCTTCGAGCACGACCTCAACGCCGTCTCTGACTTCCTTGGGCGCCCACACCCCGAGTTTCACGGGGTTCAGCTGGACGACACGCCCGGAGGAGAGTTGCAGTGGGTGATCACTGCCGACTTGAGGGGCAAGATGGAGCCTCCCACTTCTGAGAGGATCCTCTTCTCCTTCCGCGAGAGCAACTGGCTCGACGGACTCGCACGTGGCCTACAGGAGGCACTTGCGCGCCTCTGTGGACAGAACGTGGTGCGCATCCTCGCCTCTCGCTATGCCCACCTGGTGAGGCGTGATGCTGCGGGAGTGCCCATGGAGCTGCAGCCACACCCGGAGTTGAGGCACCATGCTGAGCACCTGGACTTCATGCTCTACCAGACTCAGAAGGACCTCGACGCCTCCCGCGCTTACGCGAACCAGACCCATGCTCACATCACCGAGCAGGGTGAGGCGATCAAGCTACTCAACAACGACCGCAAGAGCCTTCGCCAGCAGCGTGCCAAGAAGGACGCTATGATTCGTCGCCTTCGCGCCCGGATCGCGTCACTTGAGGCCACTGTCAAGGCCCAGGAGAATCAGATTCGTCAGCTGGAGGATGATGATGGAGGCATCGACATTCAGGGAGGAGACGCCTTCCTGAGCGACGACAACGACTTTGAGGATGACGAGAACACCGAGGAGGAGGACTACGAGTTTCTGGAGGCAGGACCCGACGACTACGTCCCGATCGATATCGATGATGAGGAGTAGTTGCACTAGTTCCACTTATAGTAGGTGTGAGTTGTATCCCGTCCCTTGTATCGTAGCATGAGTATGGTTCCTAAAACCATGGAGTATGTGTGTAGTTTGTACCATGTGTTGCATGAATGAATGAATGTTATGTTTATCATGAAAAGATTACAAGTTTTCAAATGTTTTTCAAACTGAACCAAAATGAACCATAGAATGTTCCCTCTTATCTCATGATCTTCTATATCTTCAGATGGCCCCTCCAAATCGCACCAACGACGCGATGCTGCAACTGCTGCAAACCATGCTTGCAGACCGGGAAACCGAAAGAGCCGAACGCCAAGCCAACCTCATTGCCTTGCAGAACATCGCCAACCAAGGCCATGGAAATCATGACCACCCCGGATCCAAGCTCAAGAACTTCCAAAACACCAACCCTCCGGTATTTAGCAAGACCGAAGAACCCCTCGATGCCTACGATTGGCTCCAGACTATGGAGAACAATCTGGAGGTAGCCGGAGTGGAGGCCAACGAGAAAGTCTTGTTCGCCACTCACTATCTTGCTGGACCAGCCCGCGCTTGGTGGACAAGCACCCGTGCCATGAACGGAGGTCAATTCATGACTTGGGAGGATTTCAAACTCAAGTTCAGCAAGTACCATGTACCCCCAGGTCTTATCAAGAAGATGAGGGATGAATTCCGTGAGCTCAAACAAGGTCGCATGACGGTGGTTGAATACCGCGACAAGTTTCTCACTTTGTCGAGGTATGCCCCTGATGAGACCGACACCGTTGAGAAGAGGAAGGAGAGATTCCTGAACGGACTGCATGATGAGATGCAGACCGTCCTCGTCAACATCCCCTTCGCCGACCTCGAAGCCCTTGTTGACTCCGCCATCCAGATGGAGGGCAAGTTAAACCAAGCCAATGAGAACCGCAAGCGCCGCATGGCGAATCAAAGTGGATCAAGCCACCCCCAAAAGTTTCGCCCTAGCTCCAGCGGAGGTTTCACTCCGAGAAACAACAAGCCACAAATGCAGAACTCTCGCCCTGGTTATCAGAACCGGAGTGGATGAAACTCCAAGCCGGGAGGCTACAACAACAACTACAACAACAACAACTACTACAACCGCGCTCCGCCCCGAGCCCCTAACAACAACAACACCAACACCAACACCGCTCCCAGAACCGGAAGCAATGCCATTCCCGTTGCGAACAAGCAGGACAAGACCACTATCACTTGTTATGAGTGTGGTGTAGTGGGGCACTACTCCAACGAGTGTCCCAAGCGTCTGGCCAAGCTCGCCGGCAACACCGCTGCACCTGCTCAGCAGCAACGCCGTGTCTCCACCGGCAAGAAGTTCGCCCCCAACAACCCCAACAACCGCAACGGCCGCCTCTACCACATGAACGCTGAAGAAGCCCGGGAAGCACCGGATGTTGTACTCGGGTATGTTTTCTGTCAACCACATCCCTGCCAGAGTGTTGTTTGATTCCGGAGCATCACATTCCTTTGTCACCGAAGACTTTGCATCAACAAGTAAAATTCAACCCCTCAGTTTGAAGCATGTTATGATAGTCCAAATCCCCGGATCAACCACCAAAGCCAGAAAATTTTGCAAAAATGTGCCAATCAAAATCCATGATGTAGACTTCTTTGCAAATCTAATCATACTTGGAACCAAAGGTTTGGAAGTTGTCCTAGGAATGGACTGGATGTCCAAGCACAATGGATTGATAGACTGCGCCAAGAAAGCCATAACCATGACTAGCAGCACCGGTATCGTAGTTGAGCACGTCTCTGAAAAACTACCCAGAAAATTTACTTGCAACCAAAGTGTATCCAAGCCAACTCTGGATCAAATCAGGGTCGTTTGTCGCTACCCTGATGTGTTTCCGGATGATCTACCTGGTATGCCCCCGGATCGGGATATCGAGTTTATCATCAAGTTAATCCCCGGAACTGGACCCATAGCCCAGAGAGCCTACAGCATGAACGCCGCGGAGCTGGTGGAGCTGAAGAAGCAAATAGATGACATGTTAGCCAAAGGTTTGATTAGACCAAGTGCATCCCCCTGGAGATCCCCCGTCTTGTTTGTCGACAAGAAAGATGGTGCAAATCGTTTATGCATGGACTATCGTAAGCTTAACGATGTCACCATCAAAAACAAATACCCCCTACCCAAGATCGAAGACTTGTTTGACCAACTCACCGGATCCCGAGTTTTCTCCAAGATTGATCTTAGAACTGGATACCATCAACTGAAGATCCGAGCCACCGACATTCCAAAAACTGCCTTTACCACCAGATATGGGTTGTATGAGTACAACGTCATGTCGTTTGGATTGACCAATGCCCCCGCTTATTTCATGAATCTCATGAATAAGATCTTCATGAACTTTTTGGACAAATTTGTCATTGTTTTCATCGATGACATTCTGGTCTACTCCAAGTCCGAAGAGGAACATGAACAGCATTTGGAGATTGTCCTAGAAACCCTTAGACAGCACAAGTTGTATGCCAAGTTTAGCAAGTGTGAGTTTTGGCTGGAAGAAGTTGGATTCCTGGGACATATCTTGTCTGCAGGAGGAATTGCCGTAGATCCCGCCAAAATCAAAACTGTTATGGAATGGCCCCAACCACACAAACCGAGGTCTGCGCTTTTCTTGGATTAGCTGGATACTACCGCAGATTTGTAGAAGGTTTTTCGAGCATCGCTCGACCAATGACCCAACTGCTGAAAAAGGACAGAAAGTTTGAGTGGACCGACAAATGCGAGGAGAGCTTTCAACAGCTCAAGAGTAGACTGACAACAGCCCCAATCCTGATCATCCCAGATATCGCAAAGCCTTTTGACGTATATTGCGACGCCTCCAAGACTGGACTTGGATGCGTGCTTATGCAAGAAGGCAAGGTTGTATCCTACCTTTCAAGACAGCTCAAGCAACATAAACAGAACTACCCAACCCATGACCTCGAGCTTGCAGCCGTGGTCTTAGCCCTGAAAGTTTGGCGTCATTACCTCATGGGTAATCGATGCGAGATCTACTCCGACCACAAAAGCCTCAAATACATATTCACCCAGAAGGAGCTGAACATGAGACAACGCCGATGGATCGAATTGATCAAGGATTACGACATGGAGATTCACTACCACCCCGGCAAGGCCACCGTGGTAGCGGATGCCTTGAGTAGACTGCCGTGCCAGTTGAACTCCATGCTCGCAACCGAACAGCCCAGCTTGCATCAAGAGTTTGAACAGTTCAGACTTGAACTTGTTAGTGAAGGATTCCTAGCCAGCATAGAACTGCAACCCACCTTGGTTGGTCAGATCAAGGAAGCACAGAAAGACAACGCTAGCATTGACGGAATCAAGAAACAGATAGCCGCAGGAAAAGCCCCCGGATTCACCGTAGACGAAGCCGGAATTCTTTGGTACAAAGAACGTCTCTGCATACCATCGGACTCTAACTTGAAACAAGTCATTCTGCAAGAAGCCCATGACACCCTTTACTCAATCCACCCCGGAGGTACCAAGATGTACCAGGACCTGAAAGAACAATTTTGGTGGCACGGAATGAAGAGAGAGATCGGTAGCTATATCGCTAAGTGTGACATCTGTCAGAGAGTCAAGGCAGAACACCAACGACCCGCCGGACTGTTACAACCCCTTCAGATTCCAGAATGGAAATGGGACTCCGTAGGAATGGACTTTATCACCGGACTGCCCAAATCCAGCAAAGGCAATGATTCCATTTGGGTAGTAGTCGATAGATTGACCAAAGTCGCCCATTTCATCGCCGTCAAAACCACCTATCAAGGCCCAAAGTTAGCTGAACTTTACATCTCCAGAATAGTCGCTCTGCACGGAACCCCCAAATCGATAGTGTCAGATAGAGGATCGCAGTTCACCTCAAGGTTCTGGCAGAAAGTGCATGAAGGACTAGGCACTCGCCTAAATTTCAGCACCGCCTATCACCCTCAGACCGACGAACGGATCGAGAGAGTAAACCGAGATCTTGGAAGACATGCTTAGAGCATGCGTACTTGGAATACGGATCCAAGTGGGAAGACCGCCTACCTTACGCAGAATTCTCTTACAACAATAGTTACCAAGCCAGCCTACAGATGGCCCCCTTTGAAGCCTTGTACGGAAGGAAGTGCCGTACCCCCCTGAACTGGTCAGAAGTCGGAGAGAGCCAAGTTTTCGGCCCAGACGTTCTTCGTGAAGCCGAAGAAAAAGTCCACAAGATCCGCGAGTACCTCAAGACTGCGCAATCCAGACAGAAGAGCTACGCCGACAAGAGACGTCGGGAGATGACCTTTGAGATCGGAGACTTCGTCTATCTCAAGGTATCCCCCTTGAAAGGAATGCAAAGGTTTCAGCTGAAAGGAAAGCTTGCACCTCGCTATGTCGGACCTTTCCAAGTCCTCAGTCGCCGAGGTGAAGTATCTTATCAACTGGAGTTGCCTGAGGCAATGTCGGCTGTGCACGACGTGTTTCACATCTCACTCCTCCGGAAATGCCTTGAAGTCCCGGAGAAGACCGAAGTGTTCAAGAACATCGATCACCGATAGGTGGATATCAACAAAGATCTGACTTACCGCGAAGTGCCGATTCGCATCCTAGAAGAAGCTTACCGAACCACCCGCACCCGAAGCATCAAGTTTCTGAAGATCCAATGGAGCAATCATACCGAGGATGAAGCCACATGGGAACGCGAAGATTTCATGAAGAAGGAGTACCCAGATCTCTTTAGTACCTAACTTTCTTTTCGATCTTGGGACAAGATCTTTTGTAAGGGGAAGGGTTTGTAACACCCCAAATTTCAATAAAAAGAAAGTTAGAGAAATCCGGAAAGCAAAATTTCAAACCAACAAAAACTTTTCTATTTGCATATAGTACCATGCATAGGACTTGTGCATTTGAGTGATATGCCATGATGATTGCTTTTACTTGTATTTGATATGCTCTAAAACCCTAGTGTGATCATATGAAGATCACCAACCAAATAAATCAAAGAGGAAGAATTTCCATTAAATGGAAAACCCTAAAAACCCTCACATATGCCCTATGGCATTTTTATAAATTTTGACCCTAGACCTATTTGGCCTGCACCATTAGTTGAGTAATGTTATTAAACACTTACTACAACATTTGGAATCAAAGATTCACAATTCAAATGGATTTCAAACACAAATCCCACTCACATATGATAATGGTCAATTTTGACAATTCTAGTCTGATCACCACTTTGAGCCCTTGCCATTCAATTTTCCCAAACCAATCCTTGCTAACTCTTTGCACCATTTCAAAGTCAACATCAAGGTGAACAACTTTGATGAAGATCACCATGCCAAAATCATCTTGGATCAAGAGCCATGCTCATCCAAAGTCTCCACTTTTTAACATATGGAACATTCCTCACTTAGCCATTTTTGCCAATTTTTGAATTCTAAAAATTCCACCACCACCTCAAATCACCTCTGGTCAAATACAACTTATTTCAACACTCACATTTCAAAAACATTCAGCATTTGAATTATTTCAAATTTGGATATTTTTGGAATTTGCAATTTCGGGCACTATTTGCAACTATTGCAAATAGTGAATCTACCTCACCTAAACTACCCTAATCTATCACATTGTGTCCCCTGGTCCCCTTAAACCCTAAGTGATGCATAGTGAGGCTGAGGAGAGGAGAGAGCAAGCTAGGGCATGGCCATGCCGGCCATGTCCCCGAGCCCGACCACCTCCACCTCTCTCCCTTCTCCCTCTGCCCTGGCCACCTTGCCAAACGTCGCCACCGCCCACTCCTATACCACCTAGCACCGGCCATGTCGCCATAGATGCCCTAGCCTCGCCGGAGATCGCGCGCCTAGGATCGGCCAGCATGCCGTGGACGTCGCACGAGAGCGCGCCACGGGCACCCTCTGGCCACCTGCCGCCTCGACGCCCTGCGCAGCTCCTGGCCCCCCTTTCTTCACCAAGCGCACCGCCATGACACCTCAAAAACGCCAGACACGCCCTCGACCACGACCCGCACCCGCCGTCGCCGGAGAAGCTAACCCTGGTCCGTCGCGGGCGCGACAGACGTGGAAGCGAGGCGACCAAACCAGCCACCCCCTACCCTACCTGTCGCCATCCAGAGGACCACCGTGACGCCAGGAACACCACCGCGCCCTCGCCTAACTCGCTAGACCGCCGGAGACGCCGCGCCCTTGTTGAGTTCGCCGCAGAGCCTCGGGCACTCGTTCGCCTATAAAAGGAGGCCTCGCCTCGTCGATTTCTTCACACCAGCCGCCTCACCTCTTCTCACTCGACCGCCAGAACCACTCCACCGTCGACATTAGCCACTGATGCCGCCCAATTTCTACCTCACTGCCGCACGCCGCCGCGGAAGCTCGCCGACGATTGGAGCCACCTCAGGCGATGCCGCCAGTACCTGGAGCTTCGCCGTCGTCCACATCTACCCCAAGCACACTGCCATACCTTGCTGGAGCCGCCGTAAGCTCTCCCACCCCCTACTGCCGCTGCCGCACCGTCGGGTTCTCGTCGGAGACGACGACGAACCACGGCCCTCCGATCCCCTTCTAATCCAACGCCTCTCGTTGATCGGTACCGCTTCGGCGTTTAAAAGCCGCTGACAGGCGGGACCCGCTGTCAGGCAGCCCGCGCGGCACTGGACCGTGGCTGGGCTGGCCTTGGGCCGTTTAAATCGAATCTGGCCCGTTTAGTTTTCCCGCCGGCCCTTTAATTCAAATCTGGTTTAAATATTTACAAATGAATTTCAATACTGCCTCCACTTTGAAAATCAATAGATCCAAATTGGCTAAACCAAATTTAGTGAACTTGATATGGTTGTAAAGCTACTGAAATTATCTAGCCAATGCCACTGGCCTCATGGCCAGATTCTTTGTAGAATAAATGTGATAAAAATAACAAGACAGGGACTTTTCCCTATTCAAATAATTCTTAAAAATCAACCAAAATAGATATTAAGTTAATTCCAACTCTAATAGCTCACATTTGACTTACACTAATTGTTTACGCAATAAAATGGTGTGGTCACTTTGTATGATCATGCCATCGTTTAAGGAATGGATATTATGGCTAGTTTAACTAGTTGATATTATCCAAAACTATTAAAGTAAATTATGTGGAGTCTTACACTTCATTTAAACTTGTCTCACATGAATTCATGGGATGTTTGGACCCCTGGTTCCAAACTCTCTTATATGAATTACTTGAATTTTAAATCAAATATAGTGTTATTCAAATAGTATGAGGTGATCTACCTCATTTAAATCATTTTCCCAAATGATGATGATGAACATTTGACTTAGGTCAATATGAGTTCATCCCTGATTGTTGGAGAAATTAAATCTTAAGAAGATTTCAATGAGAGGAAATTATTTTCTCAAGAACCCTATGGAAACTATCATTTACATATGAAATACAAAGAAGTGAATTCTATTTAAATCCCACAACCCATGCACTCTAGTTAATTTATTTGTGTGCATAGACTAGTTTGTGTGTTATATGTGATGTATGGGATAGCCATTGAATTAGTGAGTAATTATATTCGTATTCAAATTTAGACGGTAGCACCGGAGAGTACGCCGAAGAAGAAGGTTGCTACCAAGAGGAGGAGGAGGAACAGTTTGAGAACTACCAAGGCAAGCTAATATTCTTGCAAAGTGCAAAGCCCCTTGGGGCAAGGCACCATGTTTCTTATCTTTTCTTATATGAACCCATCCCAAGTTTTTTACTTTACAAGTTTTTACTTGTTTTCTAAATGAGTTACTTTTATAGTTAACATTGGTCAAATACAAGTTGGTTACTAGAGTAGTGAGTTAGTCTCTTCCAAGCAAAGCAAGTTAGCACCCCTCATGAATTAGAGCTAGTGCTAATGAATTAAAACTTGACTACTCTAGATGGGAACAATGTGAATTTGAAGTGATTTTGAAACCTTGGAATGAAGATGCATTCCATTGAATGATTTTTGAAGGTGAATATGAACAAGAGAAGATGGTGATTTTTGATAAACAATGATGTTGGTTTGAATGCGATACCTTTCCAATTATCAAGTACCCCCACAATACCTGATTATGGGTAGGGCTTAACTGGAAGTTTATGCGTCTTAGTATGGGTTCCCTCTAAACAAGCGTCATCGGGGTTATGCCGAAAGCTGCCTCTACCACAAAAGAAATGATATGATATGATGCAAAATGAGGTGAATGTCCGGCCCAAGCCCTGTGCAGTTCCCAGGTTGACAGTTGGTCTTCACTGGGAGGCCAAGCTCATGGGGAGAGGTGCTCATACTAGGATTTGTAAGTGAAAGGTTATGGTTGATGATCCGCGTACTGTGTTACGATGATTCGGGGAAATCCCGACGGATGAAATCAAATGTTGTGGCACAAGTGTGCAACCTCTGCAGAGTGTAAACCTATTCGAATAGCCGCGTCCACGGTTACGGACGGTTGGAAAGGCCATACAGTTTCCAAGGTCATACCTTTGAAAATGATGTTGAAAGATGATGGTGAAATGACTTGTGGTGGATTGAATTGAAATCACCACTTGAATGGTGGGAATGACACTAATGTTCCCACTTGAGTTAGTTAGCACTTGAACAAGCTTTTCTCAAACTTAGTGAACTAAAACTCGCTTTATGCAAATAAACTAGAGCTTAGCAAACCATACTAGAATGTCTAGCACTTACATTAGTATTAGTTTGCGAGTACTCAACGTACTCATGGCTTTGTCCCTGGCTATTCAAATGGCCAGAGTATGAAGATGACCAAGGAGATGACCAGCAGGACGCCTACGACAACTAAGCGCCTTCCGACGTCAAGCGTTGGCCTGTGGACTAGAGAGTCCTTGTATCTTACGCTTCCGCTATGTTGAACTATGAACTTGTGTTTGTTCGCTGATCACTAGATCAACTATTCGTGTAATATGGATCATGTGATTCCAAATTTGTAAGACTTATGGTTTGTAATGAATGATGACTGTGATACTTAACTATTATGCCTCGCAACAACAATATTCCTGGGATTGCGATGTATGACATAATAGGCACTCGGACTTAAAAATCCGGGTGTTGACATATATATAGTAAGCATTCAAGTTGATGAACAAGGTCTAGACATATTCAAAACAGAAAAAGCATGTATCTACCCCCTAACCCTTAACTATGTCTTATGAAGTCAAGCATGAAGAGAAGTGGTTTTGGGTTTCAAACATGGAAATTTCAAAATCTTCCCAAAAGCTTAATTTAAGAGTCAATAAGAAGGATACAAGCTTACGTTTTTAATTTTCAGGATTTATGCTTGTTTAAATTTTGGTCAAACATAGGATTTGACCAACACACACATAGTCTTCTTATGTCATATAGTAAGCATTCAAGTTGATAAACAAGCATGTCTAGACATATTCAAACCCGACAAATCATGTATCTACCCCTAACCCTAAACTCTGTCTTATGAAGTCAACCATGCATGAAGAGAAGTGGTTTTGGGTTTCGAACATTGAGATTTCAAGAACCCCCCAAAAGCTTCATTTTAGAATGACTAAGAAGGATCCATGCTTTCCTTTTCATTTTCATGTGTTTTAAACTTGCTTAAATCTTGGTCAAACCTAGGATTTGACCAAGATTCAAATGGGCATAAACATTCAGAAAAAAATCAAAAAAACGAAAACCAAAGCACATAGCCTAGCTTCTTATATGTCATATATATAGTAAGCATTCAAGTTGATGAACATGGTCTAGACATATTCAAAACAGAAAAGCATGTATCTACCCCCTAACCCTTGACTATGTCTTATGAAGTCAAGCATATTAAGAGAAGTGGTTTTGGGTTTCAAACATGGAAATTTCAAAAACTTCTCAAAAGCTTAATTTTAGAGTGACTAAGAAAGATCCAAGCTTACCTTTTCATTTTCAGGATTTAAGCTTGTTTAAATCTTGGTCAAACATGGGATTTAACCAAGATTCAAATGGGCATAAACATTCAGAAAAAATAAAAAAATAAAAAACCAACGCACATATAGTCTTCTTATGTCATATAGTAAGCATTCAAGATGATAAACAAGCATGTCTAGACATATTCTGTAGCACCCTACCTTTTAATAAAGGTAAGATACTTGTGTATAGTGCTATTTTCGGGATCACTGATAGCACTCACATTACAAAATATAGTAATCATTGCAATAGTATCAAATTACTACATCTTTGATCCAGAGGGTAAAGTAAAACCTTACAAATTGCATAGTCACATGGACTAGCTTAAATAAAATGTTTAGAATAAACTCAGCAGAAAGTAAAACAGCAATGAGCCTTCATCATCTTCATGTGCCACAGGCTATTATGTTGGAATGTAGACTCGAGATCCTACCACGTACATCTTCTAAAAAAATCCTGCACGTTTGAATATGCAGCCCCACGAATGGAGGTCAGTACAATGATGTACTGGCAAATGACACTTATATGATGGCCGTTTTTAGGCATGACTATCTACATGATATTTGGCTGGTGGAGTTTATTTGCATAAAGCCAATTTTATCCTATATTTATTTTAAAACAAAACAATTTTGAATTTTCGAAAAGGTTTTACACCAAAATGGCCACATGGTTAAATCCACCATGCACACCAAGTCGATATGACTCCCAAGTCACCACCATGTACTATGGTTAAATCCACCATGTACATAGCCCTGGGGTCACTAGACCGGGATAATCCTCAGGTCACCACCACATACTATGGTTAAATCCACCATGTATGTAGCCCTGGAAAAATCCAGTCCTGAGATTGTTTCTAAACAAGTTTTAACCATTCAGAAAAGGTGATGAGATTATTCCGTACATCCTTGTCTAGAGACTCAAGTTGTCCATAACCGGGGACACGGCTAAGATCTTAGTTTTTAACTCTGCGGAGGTTGTGCACTTTCACCTTACGACCCATTCTACCCGAGAGAAGAATGAGACGAGACCTTTCGGAAGGAGAGAGCAACCATACACGCAAGACTCGTTCCCACCTATAATTCTGCTACCAGCCAATGTCTTGCAACAAGTTGAACCCTCGCATCTTACTCAATCAAGACAGAGCCCATAATATCATAAGGCTGCACTGGAAGTACACTAAACACGGAAGACATAGCAATCCCTTTGTTCCTAGGTGGCAAACCACAAGTGTACTAACCCACGGGTCACCACCACATACCATGGTTAAATCCGCTAGGTATGTAGCCCCGAGTAGCCACTCAACATAAACCAAGCCACACCAATTCCACCCAGGTGTTTCATTAAGGTTATTAATTTTCAAATTTTTAAACACTCACAACCAAGTAATGAAACAGCATTGGCATTTGATGTTGCAAAGCAAAATAAAACATCCTAGAAGGGGTTTAAGGATGGCTACACACTAATAGGTTTGCTAAGCATAGCATAAATACTTTACTTTTGAAAACAAAAACCTATCATGCATACTAGTTGAAAAACACTAATGCATAAATATAATAGGTAGGATTGAATGCCACTTGCCTTTTTGGTAATTGAAGATCGTTCACTTCTCTCAACAAAACGCGACGCTCTTCACACGAACTATAAGATAAAATATAGCACAACATAAGCACACCATTCACAACAAAAACAACAAAATCAAACAAGACAACAATCGGAAATCGCGCTATGGTACTAAGCTGTGGCATGAGGTTTGGCTTGCAAGATATGGTCTTGGGGTGTTGGAATGGCCAAGTCACGTTATTAAGAAGTAATGGATCGACCATCCAAGATAAAATTGAAGAATCTTTATGCTTTACAAAAGCATGATTTTTTTTGTAATGGCTCATGTGAATTGAATCACATAAGTGACAAATAGTGCAACAATAATACTACTGAATAAGTGTGACACTAATTACTCAAAAATAGTATAAATTACACATAGGCTTGGGTATGAATTTGTGATATATTGAATTACTCAATTAACTCATTTGTAAATTGAATAGTTCATAAGCCAATAAGATTAAGTGTGCATGAGGTAAAATTTGTATGAGAGATTATTTAGAAAGATGGTGGTTGTTTGGACTCAAGATAGGTGTGATATGAGGTGGAGTGTACAAACACAAGTATCCAAGGCATACCTAATTGAGATACATTAGCATTTACTGAAATAACTCAAGTGAATTGTGAATATATGTGAACTAGGCGAAGAGGTTTGATGTATTAAGGATATTGGTTCAAGGTGTAATATCTAAATGGATTTGGTAGATGAGTATGATCATAAGGTCATTTTGGCTAACGGAACTATGTCGAAACCAGTTACAGGACTACACTTTTCGCGAAAAGTCATTAGAAGAAGTTTTCCGAATGGAAGACCTTTCTACATGGAAGTTGTAGAGAATTCTATTACAAGCGTATGGCCAAAAAAATCTCTCGGAAAAAAATTGTAGAATTTATTTTATAGACGATGTTGCGGATCAAAGTGGTACTGCGAAAATAAAGTGAGCGAAACTACCACGCAAAATGTGTAAAATGATCTATGCGATTTTCTGATTACAACGGTATAAAGTTTACCGAAATCCGACTTATAGAACTCAAGAGATGAATTTACGAAATTACACCGAAGCGGCTACAGATTTAACGGTGTACGAAAAGTTGTCCGAAAAAGTTTCTCAGGTGGAAAAACTTTCTACAAGAAAGTTGTAGAGAATTTGGTTACAAGTTTAATGCAAAAGGAATGATTCAAAACGGAGCTCTAAAGCTGAAGATATGAATTTCTGAAGTTCCACCGTGAAATAGTACAAAGTACCGATCGATTCAAATAAACTGAAATATGCCACGCCTGATACCATTCAGTTAGCTAGGCTAACGTGGACCTTTAGCTTCAGATGTAAAGGCTTAGAATGCCACTGCTTAATCTAATCTAAACTGTGGCCAGGAATCCAACAAATGAGCGTGTCGGCGACTTACAGTGGCAAACCCTGATACACGATGGCGAGATGGCAACGATGGCGGGTCGGGCGTGGATGGTGGTGTCGGTACGGTGGTCTTCAGGCTCAATGCACATGTCGGCGAGGTGCGTATCTTCACGGAGGATTCAGTCCGCATCTCAGCAGTGACCCTTCCAGTCCCGAACGGCGATGGTGCTCGGCTAGACGGTCGTCGTCGGCGACGGGCGCCCTTGTGGAGATTGTCTCGGCTGCAGTTCGGAGCAAACGAGATCTTCAGGTGGTGCGCGCGGGCGATACAAGGAGGAGAAGGAGAAGAAGAAAACAAGGGCTAGGGCTTCGTATACCTGCCGGAATCGACGACAAGGCCGGACAACGTGGCTTCAGCGTCCATGCGTCCAAAAGGGCAACAAAATGATGCAAACTCATGTTCTGGATAAAGGCCTTAACGAGGGAAGTCTACTAGTGCCGGGAATCGACTCGATAATCACCGAAGGAGACGGGATCTAGCGATGAACTCGAGTTTGTGGCTAAGAATGGCATGGTTGATATCGGTTGTACAGAGCTCATCTGGAGAAAGTGTGAGAACAAAAGTGAGGGAGAGAGACTAGGAACACACAGTAGACATCTCGGTTCGCAGTGATATGGACTGAGGAGGGAGATTGGGAGACGTATGCCAACCATCGGCATTCGGTGCGTCTTTTCGGTCTGTGAGATTAAGTCGACTAAATGGCAAATTAAATCCCTGAACGGATGCCTCACTTCATTGGGAGTAACTTTCGTGTTTATGTCGAGCCGTTTCGTAGTCTTCGATGGATAGAGGAGGAGGAAGAAGTAACTGCCATGGAACATTACGTCCCAGTTCTCCGTTACGTGAACAAAGGAGGACGAAGAAGATGATCGTGTAGGCAGTAGGCTGGTCCACTCGGGTAAGATGGGCCACCAAATTCGGCCCAGGGGAAAACAAGAGAAGGGAAAAAAATAGAGAGGGAGGGAGGCCAGGGCTGCTTGATGGGCTGTCTAGGCCGGTCGGCCCGGTTAGTCCGCTTCATTTTTTTCTTATTTCTTCATAACTTTTGTTTTAGGTCTTCAAATGGATCCAAATAAATTTCTAAAATATTTTAAAACTCAAAATAGTGTTTTAGGACATCAAGAAACCTATTTATTTTCCATAGTTAAAATAAAATAGTAATTTCATGCACTTTGGCCTAAATGGCTACTTGGGCATTAATATTCCGAAATAAGGTTTAGGGATTTTGTTTTCATAAATAAAATCCATCAAGGATTTGAAAATCTTAAAAATCAAAGTATGTTTGATTTGAAAATATCTTGAAACCAAAAGTCTTTGAAAACACCATATTGGAAATTACTTTTAAATAACTTCAAAAAAAAGTTTTAATTCCTTGTGAATTTTCAATCAAGTTCAAACAATCAAGCATTAAATTGATTTTTATTTTACATTCCGAAATTTAGAAAATTTCGGGATGTGACAGACTAAAAAGGAATCTCGTCCTCGAGATTCGAGAAAGGCTAGAAAGAAAAGATTTTGAGCTCAGGTCTTCTAAAAGGTTCATATTAATTATTGCTTCTCTTTCGAACTTCTCCAAGGATGTTTCGGGCGTTAACCTTGAGCTTTGAAAATTTGACACTAAACCATATGTGGTTATACCATCAATGGTATCCATTCTTATGAGGGTACTCATCCCATGGGTATTTTCTTGTACTTGAGTATACTCGATCATGGGGAACTCCTTGTGATACCTTCTCCAAATACTACCTCATACGACATCTATGTAATTTCATAATCCAAGGGCATGGCTTCTACCACCCTTAAAAGAAACTTTTGTGGTAGTCTTAGGTCTTAGGTTTAGGCTAAGCTCATTCTGTTATGAGTTGGCTCATCGAGGATAAGACTCGGCAATAGGTCATATTTGGAAAACATCTATGGCTTAGGGCTTCTGAGTTAAAATCCAATAGACTAATGTTTATTCACATATAGTGAACAACATATCTCTCCAATGTGAGTCAAATAGGTTTTCTTCATAGTAGGGATTTCTAATCCATATGGTTGGTTGTTGAACAACATTTGATACTGATGGGTCACTCCTTGGGTCAAACGAATGACCAACATGAGAACTTCAAGGCATCCTTCATATTCTTACTTGTCAGTGTCATCGACGGCCTTCCGCTATTCTTCATCTAGTGGTTGGGTCTTCAAACTCACCATAGTCCTACGGTTGGCAGTACTTGCCTACTATAAGGGCATAATATATATTCATCATATGGTTCATACTTATCAGCGACGCCTCACTTGTAGGTATGTCTCTCTAGATTTACCATTCCTCATACAAGAGTAAACAATATGAGTAGTCGTCATGGGGGCCAATCCATGTCGCACCCAATCATTTTCTTGTTTTCAGTTTGGTATATCTCGTATTCTAACTCTTGGTCAACCTCACAAGTTTGACAAAACCTCCATGGAGAATTGAATCAATGTTTCAATCCCCATTATTGAACTATTTTGAAAACATTTCTATCGATCCTTAACTACGGTTTTGCGTATCTCGCACTCTTCGGTTCTTCATCTTGATAGGAACATCAAGGTTAGTTTTGCTAATGTAGTCTTCATGGCGATTTCCCGAGAAAACATTTTCTGAGTTGGGTTTAGATGAGAATAGATAGAAAGATCTAAAGGAGATTTCCTACCCAAACACCTCAGATCAAGGCAAAACATCTTACAAACAACATATAACAAGCATCAAGCAACATGTTTCAAAACACAAAATAACTAGTATGGTCATACCTCAATTTGGTATGATCAATATTTTGTTACTTTATCGTTGGTTCGGTAAAAGAGAACTAATGGTGGTCTAGTCTATTTCTATATTGGATGCATCAAGTTTCTATTCTACTCCTTCGGTGTATCTTCGGGTGTTGTGTAGTCTGCATCGAAGTCTTCCTTCAAGTCCTTTATTTGTCTTTCATGCAACACTTCTAGCAAAGTCGAAGAATGTCACATGAAGCAGCAGTCCCTCACTTCAGGCACAAGTTCATCATCTCTACTTCCTTGATGGTTTTCATGAAGTGGGTCATCTAAGGTTAGAGGAAAACAATTTTGAAGATGGAATAGATGAGAATACTAGAAGTTCAAAATCCAAACATTTTTTTGATTGAAATAGGATTAGACAAAATTTTCATCCTAGGGTCTTCCTATTTCTAATCCAAACTTAGGGTCTCGATTCTACAGGCAACACTATGCTCTGATACCATTCTGTAGCACGCTACCTTTTAATAAAGGTAAGATACTTGTGTATAGTGCTATTCCCGGGATCACTGATAGCACTCACATTACAAAATATAGTAATCATTGCAATAGTATCAAATTACTACATCTTTGATCCAGAGGGTAAAGTAAAACCTTACAAATTGCATAGTCACATGGACTAGCTTAAATAAAATGTTTAGAATAAACTCAGCAGAAAGTAAAACAGCAATGAGCCTTCATCATCTTCATGTGCCACAGGCAGTCATGTTGGAATGTAGACTCGAGATCCTACCACGTACTTCTCCTCAGAAAATCCTGCACGTTTGAATATGCAGCCCCACGAATGGAGGTCAGTACAATGATGTACTGGCACATGACACTTATATGGTGGCCGTTTTTAGGCATGACTATCTACATGATATTTGGCTGGTGGAGTTTATTTGCATAAAGCCAATTTTATCCTATATTTATTTTAAAACAAAACAATTTTGAATTTTCGAAAAGGTTTTACACCAAAATGGGCACATGGTTAAATCCACCATGCACACCAAGTCGCTATGACTCCCAAGTCACCACCACGTACTATGCTTAAATCCACCATGTACATAGCCCTGGGGTCACTCGACCGGGATAATCCTCAGGTCACCACCACATACTTTGGTTAAATCTACCATGTATGTAGCCCTGGGAAAATCCAGTCCTGAGATTGTGCACTTTCACCTTACGACCCATTCTACCCAGAGAGAAGAATGAGACGAGACCTTTCAGAAGGAGAGAGCAACCATACACGCAAGACTCGTTCCCACCTATAATTCTGCTACCAGCCAATGTCTTGCAACAAGTTGAACCCTCGCATCTTACTCAATCAAGACAGAGCCCATAATATCATAAGGCTGCACTGGAAGTACACTAAACACGGAAGACATAGCAATCTCTTTGTTCCTGGGTGGCAAACCACAAGTGTACTAACCCACGGGTCACCACCGCATACCATGGTTAAATCCGTCAGGTATGTAGCCCCGAGTAGCCACTCAACATAAACCAAGCCATACCAATTTCACTCAGGTGTTTCATTAAGGTTATTAATTTTCAAATTTTTAAACACTCACAACCAAGTAATGAAACAGCATTGGCATTTGATGTTGCAAAGCAAAATAAAACATCCTAGCAGGGGTTTAAGGATGGCTACACACTACTAGGTTTGCTAAGCATAGCATAAATACTTTACTTTTGAAAAAAAAAATCTATCATGCATACTAGTTGAAAAACACTAATGCATAAATATAATAGGTAGGATTGAATGCCACTTGCCTTTTTGGTAATTGAAGATCGTTCACTTCTCTCAACAAAACACGACGCTCTTCACACGAACTATAAGATAAAATATAGCACAACATAAGCACACCATTCACAACAAAAACAACAAAATCAAACAAGACAACAATCGGAAATCGCGCTATGGTACTAAGCTGTGGCATGAGGTTTGGTTTGCAAGATATGGTCTTGGGGTGTTGGAATGGCCAAGTCACGTTATTAAGAAGTAATGGACCATCCAAGATAAAATTGAAGAATCTTTATGGGAGTGGTGTTTCGGAACATGGGTGCATATGCTCCCACTATTTTGAAATGCATATTACACGGATTTTGAATTTCAGAAAAATTGAAACGAAAAATTTGTACGTACATCTTCACATGCTACACACTCACAAAGTCGTTTCATAAAAAATTGACTTATTATTTGATGTGTGTAAAAAAGACAAATTTGAGTGCAAAAAATAATGCTTTTCACAAGATAATTTTTCTCTTTTTTACATAGACCACAAAAAATGTTGGTTTTTTGTGAAACTTGAGGAACACACATATATTATGGAGATGTACGTGTAGAATTTTTTGTTAAATTTTTTCGACACTTCGAAATATGATTTTTTGGTAGAGGGAGCATACGCACCCGTGAGGTGAATTGAATTTCCGAATCTTTATGCTTTACAAAAGCATGAAAAAAATTTGTAATGGCTCATAAGTGACAAATAGTGCAACAATAATACTATTGAATAAGTGTGACAATAATTACTCAAAAATAGTATAAATTACACATAGGCTTGGGTATGGATTTGTGATATATTGAATTACTCAATTAACTCATTTGTAAATTGAATAGTTCAATATAAGCCAATAAAATTAAGTGTGCATGAGGTAAAATTTGTATGAAAGATTATTTAGAAAGATGGTGGCTGTTTGGACTCAAGATAGGTGTGATATGAGGTGGAGTGTACAAACACAAGTATCCAAGGCATACCTAATTGATATACATTAGCATTTACTGAAATAACTCAAGTGAATTGTGAATATATGTGAACTAGGCGAAGAGGTTTGATGTAGTAAGGATATTGGTTCAAGGTGTAATATCTAAATGAATTTGGTAGATGAGTATGAACATAAGGTCATTTTGGCTAAAGGAACTATGTTGAAACCAGTTACAGTACTACACTTTTCGCGAAAAGTCATTAGAAGAAGTTTTCCGAATGGAAGACCTTTCTACATGGAAGTTGTAGAGAATTCTATTACAAGCATATCGCCAAAAGAATCTCTCGGAAAAAGTTTGTAGAATTTATTTTATAGACGATGTTGCGGATCAAAGTGGTACCGCGAAAATAAAGTGAGCGAAACTGCCACGCAAAATGTCTAAAATGATATATGCGATTTTCTGATTACAACGGTATAAAGTTTGCCGAAATCCGACTTGTAGAACTCAAGGTATGAATTTTACAAAATTACACCGAAGCGACTACAAATTTAACGGTGTACGAAAAGTTGTCCGAAAAAGTTTCTCAGATGGAAAAACTTTCTACAAGAAAGTGGTAGAGAATTTGGTTACAAGTTTAATGCAATAGGAATGATTCAAAACGGAGCTCTAAAGCTGAAGATATGAATTTCTGAAGTTCCACCGTGAAATAGTACAAAGTACCGATCGATTCAAATAAACTGAAATATGCCACGCCTGATACCATTCAGTTAGCTAGGCTAACGTGGACCTTTAGCTTCAGATGTAAAGGCCTAGAATGCCACTGCTTAATCTAATTAATCTAAACTGTGGCCAGGAATCCAACAAATGAGCGTGTCGGCGACTTACAGTGGCAAAACCTGATACACGATGGTGAGATGGCAACGATGGCGGGTCGGGCGTGGATGGTGGTGTCGGTACAGTGGTCTTCAGGCTCAATGCACATGTCGGCGAGGTGCCTATCTTCACGGAGGATTCAGTCCGCATCTCAGCAGTGACCCTTCCAGTCCCGAACGGCGATGGTGCTCGGCTAGACGGTCGTCGGCGGCGGTGGGCACCCTTGTGTAGATTGTCTCGGTTGCAGTTCGGAGCAAACGAGATCTTCAGGTGGTGCGCGCGGGCGATACAAGGAGGAGGAGGAGAAGAAGAAAACAGGGGCTAGGGCTTCGTATACCTGCCGGAATCGACGACAAGGCCGGACAACGTGGCTTCGGCGTCCATGCGTCCAAAAGGGCAACAAAAAGATGCAAACTCATGTCCTGGATGAAGGCCTTAACGAGGGAAGTCTACTAGTACCGGGAATCGACTCGATAATCACCGAAGGAGACGGGATCTAGCGATGAACTCGAGTTTGTGGCTAAGAATGGCATGGTTGATATCGGTTGTACAGAGCTCATCTGGAGAAAGTGTGAGAACAAAAGTGAGGGAGAGAGACTAGGAACACACGGTAGACATCTCGGTTCGCAGTGATATGGACTGAGGAGGGAGATTGGGAGACGTATGCCCACCATCGGCATTCGGTGCGTCTTTTCGGTCTGTGAGATTAAGTCGACTAAATGGCAAATTATATCCCTGAACGGATGCCTCACTTCATTGGGAGTAACTTTCGTGTTGATGTCGAGCCGTTTCGTAGTCTTCAATGGATAGAGGAGGAGGAAGAAGTAACTGCCATGGAACATTACGTCCCAGTTCTCCGTTACATGAACAAAGGAGGACGAAGAAGATGTCGTGTAGGCTGGTCCGCTCGGGTAAGATGGGCCACCAAATTCGGCCCAGGGGGAAAACAAGAGAAGGGAAAAAAATAGAGAGGGAGGGAGGCCAGGGCTGCTTGATGGGCTGTCTAGGCCGGTCGGCCCAGTTAGTCCGCTTCATTTTTTCTGATTTCTTCATAATTTTTGTTTTAGGCCTTCAAATGGATCCAAATAAATTTCTAAATTATTTTAAAACTCAAAATAGTGTTTTAGGACATCAAGAAACCTATTTATTTTTCATAGTTAAAATAAAATAGTAATTTCATGCACTTTGGCCTAAATGGCTACTTGGGCATTAATATTCCGAAATAAGGTTTAGGGATTTTGTTTTCATAAATAAAATCCATCAAGGATTTGAAAATCTTAAAAATCAAAGTATGTTTGATTTGAAAATATCTTGAAACCAAAAGTCTTTGAAAACACCATATTGGAAATTACTTTTAAATAACTTCAAAAAAAGTTTTAATTCCTTGTGAATTTTCATTCAAGTTCAAACAATCAAGCATTAAATTTATTTTTATTTTACATTCCAAAATTTAGAAAATTTCGGGATGTGACATATTCAAACCCGACAAATCATGTATCTACCCCCTAAAACCCTAAACTAGCTTTGTCTTATTAAGTCAAGCATGAAGAGAAATGGTTTTGGGTTTCAAACATGGAAATTTCAAGAACCTCCCCCCCCCCCAAAGCTTCATTTTAGGGTGACTAAGAAGGATCCAGGCTTACCTTTTCATTTTCATGTTTTAAACTTGTTTAAATCTTGGTCAAACCTAGGATTTGACCAAGACTCAAATGGGCATAAAATTCAAAAAAAAATCAAAAACCAAAGCACATAGTCTTCTTATGTCATATATAGTAAGCAACATTCAACTTGATGAACATGGCCGGTCTAGATATATAGTAAGTAATATGTATCTAAAAATAATTTTTGGGGATTTATAGGACGAAGTTATAACACACCTACATTTCAAATTGGAATTACTTTCAATAAATCAGCATAAAATCATTTAAATGTGTGAAACTAGCTAGAAAGCACTAAAAACGTAAAGAGTTGGGAATTTTCACTAATATGTGGCCTAATTTATCTTAAAAATGTAGAGGCGCCATTTTGAGCCGTATCTTATGTACCCCATTCACAAAATAAACCTATTTTGTCATCTAGAAAATGAAAAATGAGTTTTTTTATACCGAAAAGTTGAAAAGTCTAGTCAGCAACATTGTTGGGAATGGCAAGATGCACCACCATGCCCAATTTGGGCACATTATAACAAACTATGCCACAAATATGGCCATAACTATGCCATTTGTTGGCTTGAAACCCATAAATCTTCATACACGATAGTCCGTTTTGTGAAGACATTTTGTTTTTTACTACCCTATCACAGGTTTCTTATTTTCCCTGTCAACTAGTACACCTATAAGCACTCAATGCGGAAGGGTTTCATTTTTGAGGTTTTCTACATTTTCATTTATTTATTTCAAAACCAGGTAAAAATGGTCGACATGATTATCCATGCAAAGGGGTCGAATATTTCTAGGCAGCACATGTGTTTGCCCGTCCAGTGAAACTCGAAGGAAGAGGGATCACACGGAAGGAGACGAAGGGAGAGAAGTGAGGGGGGCCCTCTTATTTATGGTGTCTGACCTTTTTCAGGGTTTGTCAGTGCGCAGGAGGTGCGAGCGAGGCCGATAATGTGAGTGATGTTTTTTCTTTTTTTGAGAGAGAGAGGGACAACCGAAGGATCCAGAAGGACTCAGACTTCCAATACGCACCAGAGCATAGTTTACAACAAGACACAGAATAAGCAGGAAATTTCATCTAAATCCCTAACCTTTACATGGAAGACCCCACGCTGAAAGCAAGAAATGCGATCGGGTCCTTAACAGCCACCGCCCAGATTGATCTTCGTCGCAGTCGGGGACAAACCACTTAGCGCGACCAAATCGCCATGGCTACAGTGCGTGCACACCATGGCCTCCGAGCTGAGCTAGAAACGCAATGCCAAAACCGGCAGCCAGCGGAGGTGGATAACTGGAGAGAGAGAGGGAGAGAGAGAGGGGGAGTTTTGATGCGTCTTCTCTTGACAAAGAAGATGGGAGTTTGCCTACCGACCACACATGACTTGTGCTCACTGAAGTGTGGGACCTCACGCATGGGAACCACACGTAAGTGACAGACTTGTTGGTGTAATAACTCGGGTGATCATTATACTGTATTAGTACAAAGTTTCCTATGGGTTCAAGGGTAGGAAAGCCAAGTTAACTCATTTACATGACATTATTTTTTCCATGAAGCCAAGTTAACTCATCTATCAATTGGTACATTCTGGTTATATTCGAAATTTTACTTGAAACTTGTTGTTCATGCCATTTTACTACTCGCCTAACACTTTTTCCACGCGTGAAGGGAGGGGGGTGGGCATGATGCTACCCTGAATTTTTGTGACCCCCAAAAACTAGCCAATAAGAGAGAGGCATCCAAAAAAACACACTCGTCCCCTCCCCCCCCCCCCCCCAATTTGAAATCCAGCCAAAGGTGGATCAAAAAAGGCAATCAAAAAGCATGGATTGTTCATATTTTTCTATATAGTTAGGGTTAGGGTTTATGGTTTATAGAGATGCACATATTTTCATTTCACATTTGTGATGTACAATAATACATAGGTAAGATTCCAAGCATGACCTTTGTTAGAATAACCTTTAACGTGTTCTCTCACCTTTAGATTCAAATGGGCATAAACATTCAAAAAAATCAAAAAAAATGAAAAACCAAAGCACATAGTCTTCTTATGTCATATAGTAAGAATTGAAGTTGATAAACAAGGTCTAGACATATTGAAACCAGAAAAATCATGTATCTAGCTACCCCCTAACCCTAAACTTTGTCTTATGAGGTCAAGCACGAAGAGAAGTGGTTTGGGGTTTCAAACATTGACATTTCAAAAACCCTCACAAAAGCTTCATTTTGGAGTGACTAAGAAGGATGCAAGCTTACCTTTTCATTTTCATGTGTTAAACTTGTTTAAATCTTGGTCAAACCTACCTAGGATTTGACCAAGAGATTCAAATGGGCATAAAAATTAAAAAAAAAATGAAAAACCAAAGCGCATGGTCTTCTTATGTCATATAGTAAGGCATTCAAGTTGATAAACAAGGTCTAGACATATTTAAACCAGACAAATCATGTATCTACCCCCTAACCATAAACTCTGTCTTGTAAAGTCAAGCATGAGAGAAGTGGTTTTGGGTTTCAAACATGGAAATTTCAAAAACCTCCCAAAAGCTTTATTTTAGAGTGACTAAGAAGGATCCAGGCTTACCCTTTTCATTTTCATGTTTTAAACTTGTTCAAATCTTGGTCAAACTTAGGATTTGACTAAGATTCAAATGGGTGTAGAAATACTTAGAAAAATCATGTACGTATCTACCCCTAACCCTAAACTCTATCTTACGAAGCCAAGCATGAAGAGAAGTGGTTTTGGGTTTCAAACATGGAAATTTCAAAAACCTCCCAAAAGCTTCATTTTAGAGTGACTAAGAAGGACCCAGACCGGGCTTACATTTAATTTTCATATTTTAAACTTGTTCAAATCTTGGTCAAACCGTACGTACCTAGGATTTGACCAAGATTCAAATGGGCATAAAAATTCAAAAAAAATATGAAAAACCAAAGCACATAGCCTTCTTATATATGTCATATAGTAAGCACTCAAGTTGATAAACAAAGTCTAGACATATTCAAACCAGAAAAATCATGTATCTACCCCTAACCCTAAACTTTGTCTTAATTATGAAGACAAGCAAGAAGAGAAGTCGTTTTGGGTTTCAAACATGGACATTTCAAAAACCCTCCCAAAAGCTTCATTGTGGTGTGACGCACTAAGAAGGATACATGCTTACATTTTCAACAACCCCCCAAAAGCTTCATTATAGAGTGACTAAGAAGGATCCAGTCTGGAGGGCTTACCTTTTATTTTCATGTTTTAAACTTGTTCAAATCTCGGTCAAACCTAGGATTTTACCAAGATTCAAATGGGCATAAAAATACTTATAAAATCATGTACGCGTATCTACCCCTAACCCTAAACTCTATATTACGAAGTCAAGCATGAAGAGAAGTGGTTCTGGGTTTCAAACATGAAAATTTCAAAAACCTCCCAAAAGCTTCATTTTAGAGTGACTAAGAAGGATCCATGCTTACCTTTTATTTTCATGTTTGAAACATGTTCAAATCTTGGTCAAAAAAATGAAAACCAAAGCACATAGTATTCTTATGTCATATAGTAAGCATTCAAGTTGATAAACATGGTCTAAACAAGGATACATGTTTCCCTTTTAATTTTCATGTTTTATACTTGTTTAAATCTTGGTCAAACCTATGATTTGACCAAGATTCAAAATGTGCATCAAAATTCATAAAAAATAGAAAAATTAAAAACCAAATTAAAGCATATAGTTTTCTTATGTCATATAGTAAGCATTAAAGTGATAAACAAGGTCTAGACACATATTCAAACAAGACAAATCATGTATCTATACCCCTAACCCCTAAAATCTATCTTATGAAGTCAACAGCATGAAGAGAAGTGGTTTTGGGTTTCAAACATGGAAATTTCAAAAACCTCCCAAAAGCTTCATTTTAGAGTGACTAATATAAGAAGGATCCATGCTTACCACCTTTTTATTTTCATATTTTAAACTTGTTTAAATCTATGTCAAATTAAACCTAGGATTTGACCGAAAGATTCAAATGGGCATAAAATTCAAAAAAAAATCAGAAAAATGAAAAACTAAAGCATATAGTCTTCTTATGTGCTAAAAAGAATGTGAATCGGAGGGAGTACTTTTCTTAGATAGTACTATATCAGTTCAAAGAAAAGTACAGTACTACTACATCACAAATGCATCAAAAGAGTACTACTGTACATCACAAGACCACGACAGTTGTACTAGTAGAGTTTAATGGTGAACTTCCAAAGGGGAATAAGATTACACATATGAACTTTAAACAGGACCAGGAGCATCAGGGCCAGCAGCAGGGGCGTTGACCGGCAACAAACCAGGCAAGACGTAAGGAAGAGGCCATTGATGACCCACAAGTATAGGGGGTGTATCGTAGTATCTTAGATAAGTAAGAATGTCGATCCCAACGAGGAGCAGAAGGTGTTGACAAGCAGTTTCGATGAAGGATTCACTGTAAATGCTCACAGACAAGTATTCAGGGGGGTTTGATATAGCAGATGAATAAAGTACAAGTAAATAAAGTGCGAGAGAAATAATTGCAGCGAGTGGCCCAATCCTTTTTAGCACAAAGGACAAGCCGGTTTGTTTACTTATAATGACCAAACGTTCTTGAGGACACACGGGAATTTAGTCTAGTGCTTTCGCTTCATATAGCTGATTAATCTTCATTGTTTTGATAAGTGCTGTGTGGGTGAACCTATGCTAATGTACCGCCCTTCCTAGGACTAATACATACTTGTGATTATACCCCTTGCAAGCATCCGCAACTACAAGAAAGTAATTAAGATAAATCTAACCACAGCCTTAAACTCTGAGATCCTGCTATCCCTCCTGCACCGATATACCAACGGGGGTTTAGGTTTCTGTCACTCCGGCAACCCCGCAATTGGCAAACGAATACAAGATGCATTCCCCTAGGCCCATAAATGGTGAAGTGTCATGTAGTCGGCGTTCACACGACACCACTAGAAGAATAACACCACAACTTAAATATCACAACATTGAATACTAACCAACATAATTCACTACTAACATTTAGACTTCACCCATGTCCTCAAGAACTAAACGAACTACTCACGAGACATCATATGGAACATGATCAGAGGTGATATGATGATGAATAACAATCTGAACATAAACCTTGGTCCAATAGTTTCACTCAATAGCATCAATAACAAGTAGAAATCAACACGGGAGAGTTTCCCCTATCAAACAATCAAGATCAAACCCAAATTGTTACAGCGGTGACGAGGTGCAGCGGTGGAGATGGCGGTGATGATGATGATGATGGTGATGATGATGGAGATGATGTCCAGCTCGATGACGGTGACGATGGCGTCGATTTCCCCCTCCGGGAGGGAATTTCCCCGGCAGATTTCAGCATGTCGGAGAGCTCTTTTCTCTCTGGTGTTCTCCGCCCCGCAGAGGCGGCTGTGACTCTTCGCGACTATCCTCGCGGGGCTTAGGTTTTCGGGACGAAGACGTACGCGAAGAAAAGGAGGCAAGAGGGGGCTGTGGGCCCCCTCCTCACATGGCGGCGCGGCCAGGCCTTGGGCCGCGCCGGCCTATGAGGTAGGCCCACCTCGGGTCCCCTCGGCTCCCCCTTCTGGCTCCCTTCGTCTTCTGGAAAAATAGGATTTTTCATATAGTTTCCGTCAACTGTTCATCTTCCGAAATATTGCATTCTGACGGTGCTTTTTCCAGCAGAATCCTGACTCCGGTGCGCGATCCCCAAATAATCATGAAACATGCAAAATAGATGAAATAACATAAGTATCATCTCCAAATATGAAATATATCAATGAATAACAGCAAATTATGATATAAAATAGTGATGCAAAATGGACGTATCAACTCCCCCCAAGCTTAGACTTCGCTTGTCCCCAAGCGAAACTGAACTCGGTAAACAAGACCACATGTTTACGGAGTGAAGAGTCAATAAATAAAATACAGACAAGAAGCATCATATTCATTCACACAAGGTATTCTAGTAAACATGTAGAAGGTAATCACAAATATAATTCAACTTGAAACAAGTAGAAGGTAATCACAAATAAAGGTGCATAAGGAATCATAATTGGTGATGGCAAACTTTGTTCTTGGTCAGAGAACAGTTAACAGATTATACTCATCTATTGAGCAAAGCTCTCATATTTAAGCTTATGATAAACTTGCATACTCAATCATAGTAATCTTCTCATAATCATTGACAACTTTCAAAACTATATTCATTCAGATAAAACTTGTGCTAAACAAGGAAGAGTAAAAGGCATGATGAAATAGATCACAATATAAATGGTTTGATCACAACAACTCAAATGCTTGCTTGAGATGGAGGGAAATAGGTTTACTGACTCAACATAAAGTAAAAGACAGGCCCTTCGCAGAGGGAAGCAGGGATTAAATCATGTGCTAGAGCTTTTTAAGTTTTGAAATCATATAGAGAGCATAAAAGTAAAGTTTTGAGAGGTGTTTGTTGTTGTCAACGAATGGTAGCGGGTACTCTAACCCCCTTGCCAAACAGACCTCCAAAGAGCGGCTCCCACGAGGAACGTTATCTCTACCAGCAAGGTAGATCATCCCCCTTCTCTTTTGTTTACACATGGACTTTAGTTATTTAAGGATGACACTCCCCCCCAACCTTTGCTTGCACAAGCCATGGCTAACCGAATCCTCGGGTGCCTTCCAACAATCTCATACCATGGAGGAGTGCCTATTGCAAAATTAAGTTGCTTACTGATGAATCAGGGCAAAACATGTGAAGAGAATTATTAATGAAAGTTGATTAATTGGGGCTGGGAACCCCGTTGCCAGCTCTTTTTGCAAAATTATAGGATAAGTGGATGAAGCCACTAGTCCATTAGTGGAAGCTGCCTAACAAGATTGAAAGATAAAACACCACATACTTCCTCATGAGCTATGAAACATTGACACAAATAAGAAGTAATAGCTTTTGAATTGTTTAAAGGTAGCACATGAAGTATTTACTTGGAATGGCAGGGAAATACCACGTTGTAGGTAGTTATGGTGGACACTGATGGCATAGGTCTGGTTTAAGGGTTTGGATGCACGAGAAGTATTCCCTCTCGGTACAGGTCTTTGGCTAGCAAGGTTAATTAGCAAGCATAAGAGTTGAAGGAAACAAACAAATATATATGTGATAGAAACAATCATGCATCTTACTTGTAAGCACAAACAATTTTAACTTCAGAATACTAAGCTAGGAACTAACAAGAAAGATAATAACATATCTACATGTGTTTCCTCTTTTCTACTTAAAACTCAAAGTGTTGTTGCTATTGACCAATGCTAAGTTTGCCAAAACCAAATAAATTTACTTAATGCTCCCAAAGTGATACCAATACTAACAACAAGATCAATCATATAATAGAGATTGCAAACTAAAATAAGATGTGGAATATATAAATGATAAGACTTCTCATTAATATTCCATAACGATAACTCACACCAAGGGATACATAGATAACCAACTAAAGAGAGATACTTCCATACCGCAACACATCTCATATGATAACTTCCCTACTCATGATATGACACTACTTGAAAGTAAAAAGGTAAAAGATAGTGATGATATGATACCGCGGCACTCCCCCAAGCTTGGAACAAACCAAGGGGATGCCAATACCGATGATGAATTACTCCTTCGGCGGTGGTGTTGGATTCTTCCCGCGATTCTTAAAGATCTCCTTCAACTTCAGCTTCTCAGTTTGGCAATTCTGCACTAAGACTCAAAGAGATTCATTGTTGTCCAAAGATGTCAGTGGTGACCTTGTGATGGAAATTGAGTGATACTCCAGCATTCTGCGAAGTTGGTGGTTCTCCTCCTGAAGTATCTCCACTTCTCTTCTCAGAGCACGGCATTGATCACAAAACTCATCGGTAACCCGTAGTGCTTCCTCCACAGCAGGGAAAGAGCCAAGGTCAAGGGCAGGCGGTAGAAGTCCCTGCAAGTTATGAGAAAAAGAACGTCCAGTGTTAACCGATCCCACCAAGATTGGCTCACTCCCCGCAGTTTGCCGCTTCCTTTTTGTTGAAGACATCCCCTTCACTTCCTCCAAAGGCTCCTTGTCCTGGTTGTTGGAGGCCATGGTGCTTCTAGATCAAAGACGGATCCTGGTAGAAACAGCTTGAAATAAAACACGTCGAGAAAACGATATACGGACCTCCAGGGGTCCGGGGGATTATATAGCAAAAAAATTCATGACAAACGGAAAGTACCAGGTCGAACCAGAGTCAGAGAGGGGCGACGAGGGGCACTCCTCACAGGGCGGCGCGGCCAGGCTGGGGCCCACGCCGGCCTGTGGGGGCACGCCCTCGTGCGTCTCCTCAACTCCGTTTCGATCTCGTAATTTATCATATTTTCCAAAAGTTGCAAAAACATTGTTCGGAAAGTTAAACGCGGACTTTTTCTTACCAGAACTGTTACCTATTCAAAGTCGGACTCTGCTGGACTGTCAACTTGGCCTTTGATGAAAGCTTCCGGAGTTACCACTTGAATAACATCAACATCTTCATTATAAGAATCACCCGAGATATAATGCTTGAGTCTTTGTCCATTCACCACTTGTGTGGCATTACCTTGCAGAGAGCTAATTTTAATTGCTCCTGATCGATACACCTCATCAATGACATATGGTCCTTCCCATTTTGAGAGTAATTTTCCTGCAAAAAATCTGAGACGAGACCGATACAATAGGACTTTATCTCCAACATTAAATTCTCTCTTGATAATTCTTCTATCATGCCATTTCTTAACTTTCTCTTTAAAGAGTTTAGCATTTTCATATGCTTCACTTCTCCATTCATCTAGAGAACTCAATTGTAGCAATCTCTTCTTACCGGCAAGGTTAGGATCTTTATTTAGTTCTCTCACAGCCCAATAAGCTTTGTGCTCTAGTTCTAAAGGTAAATGACACGCTTTCCCATAGACCATTTTATACGGTGACATACCCATGGGATTTTTATAAGAAGTTCTATAAGCCCATAGTGCTTCTTTCAATTTAATAGCCCAGTTCTTTCTAGATTTATTAACAGTCTTTTGCAAGATAGATTTAATCTCTCTATTTGATAATTCTACTTGCCCACTGGTTTGAGGATGATAGGCAGAAGCAATTCTATGATTAATACCATATTTAGCAAGAGTTTTTCTAAAACCACCATGAATAAAATGAGAACCTCCATCAGTCATAATATATCTAGGAACTCCAAATCTAGGAAAAATAATATCTAAAAGCATTCTTAAAGAGGTCTCACCATTAGCACTTTTTGTAGGTATGGCTTCCACCCATTTAGTAACATAATCAACAGCAACAAGTATATGAGTGTTACCTTCGAAGAAGGGAAAGGACCCATGAAGTCAAATCCCCAACAATCGAATGGTTCAATAACAAGAGTATAATTCATAGGCATTTCATTGCGTCTGGAGATATTACCAACCCTTTGACATTCATCACAAGATAAAATAAACTTCCTTGCATCTTTGAAGAGAGTTGGCTAATAAAAACCTGATTGCAGAACCTTTTGCGCAGTTCTATCTCCGGCGTGATGTCCTCCATAAACACTACCATGACATTTACTCAATATCTCTTGTTGTTCATATTCAGGAACACATCTTCGCAGAATACCATCCACTCCTTCTTTATATAAGTGTGGGTCATCCCAAAAATAATGCCTCAAGTCATAAAATAATTTCCTCCTTTGCTGAGCTGAAAAAGTTGGAGGCAAGTACTTGGATACAATAAAGTTAGCATAATCAGCGTACCAAGGGCTATCTCGCACGCTCACCTTTATTACAGCCAATTGTTCATTTGGAAAACTATCATTAACAGGAACAGGATCATAAGCAATATTTTCCAATCTAGACAAATTATCAGCAACAGGATTATCAGCACCTTTCCTATCTATAATATGCAGATCAAATTCTTGCAAAAGAAGTACCCATCTAATAAGCCTCGGCTTAGCATCTTTCTTTGTCATAAGGTATCTAATTGCGAGCATGATCGGTATGAATTGTAACTTTTGAATCAACAATATAGGATCTAAACTTATCACAAGCAAAGACTACAGCTAATAATTCTTTTTCAGTTGTAGCATAATTTCTTTGAGCAGCATCAAGAGTTTTGCTAGCATAATGAATAACATTCAATTTCTTATCTACCCGCTGTCCAAGAACAGCGCCTACAGCAAAATCACTAGCAATACACATAATTTCAAAAGGCAAATTCCAATCAGGAGGTTCAACTACAAGAGCAGTTGTTAAGGCTTTCTTTAGAGTTTCAAAAGCTTCCTTACAATCATCATCAAAAACAAAAGGTACATCTTTTTGAAGAAGATTAGTAAGAGGCTTTGAAATCTTAGAAAAGTCTTTAATAAATCTCCTATAAAACCCGAGCATGACCAAGAACACTACGAATACCTTTAACATCCCTAGGATAGGGCATCTTCTCAATTGCTTCAACTTTAGCTCTATCAACTTCAATACCTCTCTCGGAAATTTTATGTCCCAATACAATTCCTTCATTAACCATAAAGTGGCATTTCTCCCAATTAAGAACAAGATTAGTTTCTTCACATCTCTACAATACTTTATCAAGGTTTCGCAAGCAATTATCAAAAGAATTCCCATAGACAGAAAAATCATCCATGAATATGCTGGCGTGTAGTTGACGTGGGAGTTAGAAATCTTGGTGGTGTAGCTTTTCTTCAGATCGTCCCCGGCAACGGCGCCAGAAATTTGCTTGATGCGTGTAGTTGACACGTCCGTTGGGAACCCCAAGAGGAAGGTGTGATGCGCACAGCGGCAAGTTTCCCTCAGCAAGAAACCAAGGTTTAATCGAACCAGTAGGAGTCAAGAAGCACGTTGAAGGTTGATGGCGGCGGGATGTAGTGCGGCGCAACACCAGAGATTCCGGCGCCAAAGTGGAACCTGCACAACACAACCAAAGTACTTTGCCCCAACGAAACAGTGAGGTTGTCAATCTCACCGGCTTGCTGTAACAAAGGATTAGATGTATAGTGTGGATGATGATTGTTTGTAGAAAGTAGTAGAACAAGTATTGCAGTAGATTGTATTTCAGATGTAAAGAATGGACCGGGGTCCACAGTTCACTAGAGGTGTCTCTCCCATAAGATAAATAGCATGTTGGGTGAACAAATTACAGTTGGGCAATTGACAAATAGAGAGGGCATAACAATGCACACACATGATATGATGAATATTGTGAGATTTAATTGGGCATTACGACAAAGTACATAGACCGCTATCCAGCATGCATCTATGCCTAAAAATTCCACCTTCGAGGTTATCATCCGAACCCCTTCCAGCATTAAGTTGCAAAACAACAGACAATTGCATTAAGTATGGTGCGTAATGTAATCAATAACTACATCCTCGGACATAGCATCAATGTTTTATCCCTAGTGGCAAAAGTACATCCATAACCTTAGAGGTTTCTGTCACTCCCCCAGATTCACGGAGACATGAACCCACTATCGAGCATAAATACTCCCTCTTGGAGTTAAGAGTAAAAACTTGGCCAGAGCCTCTACTAATAACGGAGAGCATGCAAGATCATAAACAACACATAGGTAATAGATTGATAATCAACATAACATAGTATTCTCTATCCATCGGATCCCGACAAACACAACATATAGAATTACGGATAGATGATCTTGATCATGTTAGGCAGCTCACAAGATCCGACAATGAAGCACATGAGGAGAAGACAACCATCTAGCTACCGCTATGGACCCATAGTCCAGGGGTGAACTACTCACTCATCACTCCGGAGGCGACCATGGCGGTGAAGAGTCCTCCGGGAGATGAATCCCCTCTCCGGCGGGGTGCCGGAGGTGATCTCCAGAATCCCCCGAGATGGGATTGGCGGCGGCGGCGTCACAGTAAGGTTTTCCGTATCGTGGCTCTCGGTACTGGGGGTTTCACGACGAAGGCTTTAAGTAGGCGGAAGGGCAGGTAAAGGGGCGTCACGAGGGGCCCACACCACAGGCCGGCGCGGCCAGGGCCTGGGCCGCGCCGCCCTGGTGTGTCACCACCTCGTGGCCCCACTTCGACTCTCCCTCGGACTTCTGGAAGCTTCGTGGCAAAATAGGACCCTGGGCGTTGATTTCGTCCAATTCCGAGAATATTTTCTTTGTAGGATTTCTGAAACCAAAAACAGCAGAAAACAGCAACTGGCTCTTCGGCATCTCGTTAATAGGTTAGTGCCGGAAAATGCATAAATACGACATATAATGTGTATAAAACATGTAGATATCATCAATAATTGGGCATGGAACATAAGAAATTATCGATACGTCGGAGACGTATCAGCATCCCCAAGCTTAGTTCCTGCTCGTCCCGAGCAGGTAAACGATAACAAAGATAATTTCTGGAGTGACATGCCATCATAACCTTGATCATACTATTGTAAACATATGTAATGAATGCAGCGATCAAAACAATGATAATGACATGAGTAAACAGATGAATCATAAAGCAAAGACTTTTCATGAATAGCACTTCAAGACAAGCATCAATAAGTCTTGCATAAGAGTTAACTCATAAAGCAATAAATCAAAGTAAAGGTATTGAAGCAACACAAAGGAAGATTAAGTTTCAGCGGTTGCTTTCAACTTGTAACATGTATATCTCATGGATAATTGTCAACATAGAGTAATATAACAAGTGCAATATGCAAGTATGTAGGAATCAATGCACAGTTCACACAAGTGTTTGCTTCTTGAGGTGGAGAGAAATAGGTGAACCGACTCAACATAAAAGTAAAAGAAAGGTCCTTCGCAGAGGAAAGCATCGATTGCTATATTTGTGCTAGAGCTTTTATTTTGAAAACATGAAACAATTTTGTCAACGGTAGTAATAAAGCATATGTATTATGTAAATTATATCTTACAAGTTGCAAGCCTCATGCATAGTATACTAATAGTGCCCGCACCTTGTCCTAATTAGCTTGGACTACCGGGATCATCGCAATACACATGTTTTAACCAAGTGTCACAAAGGGGTACCTCCATGCCGCCTGTACAAAGGTCTAAGGAGAAAGCACGCATTTTGGATTTCTCGCTTTTGATTATTCTCAACTTAGACATCCATACCGGGACAACATGGACAACAGATAATGGACTCCTCTTTAATGCATAAGCATGTAGCAACAATTAGTGTTCTCATATGAGATTGAGGATATGTGTCCAAAACTGAAACTTCCACCATGATTCATGGCTTTAGTTAGCGGCCCAATGTTCTTCTCTAACAATATGCATGCTCTAACCATTAAAGTGGTAGATCTCTCTTACTTCAGACAAGACGGACATGCATAGCAACTCACATGATATTCAACAAAGAGTAGTTGATGGCGTCCCCAGAAACATGGTTATCGCACAACAAGCAACTTAATAAGAGATAAAGTGCATACGTACATATTCAATACCACAATAGTTTTTAAGCTATTTGTCCCATGAGCTATATATTGCAAAGGTAAAGGATGGAAATTTTAAAGGTAGCACTCAAGCAATTTACTTTGGAATGGCGGAGAAATACCATGTAGTAGCTAGGTATGGTGGACACAAATGGCATAGTGGTTGGCTCAAGGATTTTGGATGCATGAGAAGTATTCCTTCTCGATACAAGGTTTAGGCTAGCAAGGTTATTTGAAACAAACACAAGGATGAACCGGTGCAGCAAAACTCACATAAAAGACATATTGTAAACATTATAAGACTCTACACCGTCTTCCTTGTTGTTCAAAACTCAATACTAGAAATTATCTAGACTTTAGAGAGACCAAATATGCAAACCAGATTTAGCAAGCTCTAGGTGTTTCTTCATTAATGGGTGCAAAGTATATGATGCAAGAGCTTAAACATGAGCACAACAATTGCCAAGTATCAAATTATTCAAGACATTTTAGAATTACTACATGTAGCATTTCCCAATTCCAACCATATAACAATTTAACGAAGAAGATTCAACCTTCGCCATGAATACTATGAGTAAAGCCTAAGGACATATTTGTCCATATGCAACAACAGAGCGTGTCTCTCTCCCACACAATGAATGCTAGGATCCATTTTATTCAAACAAAACAAAAACAAAAACAAACCGACGCTCCAAGCAAAATACATAAGATGTGACGGAATAAAAATATAGTTTCAGTGGAGGAACCTGATAATGTTGTCGATGAAGAAGGGGATGCCTTGGGCATCCCCAAGCTTAGACGCTTGAGTCTTCTTAGAATATGCAGGGGTGAACTACCGGGGCATCCCCAAGCTTAGAGCTTTCACTCTCCTTGATCATATTGTATCATCTCCCTCTCTTGATCCTTGAAAACTTCCTCCACACCAAACTCGAAACAACTCATTAGAGGGTTAGTGCACAATAAAAATTAACATGTTCAGAGGTGACACAATCATTCTTAGCACTTCTGGACATTGCATAAAGCTACTGGACATTAATGGAACAAAGAAATTCATCCAATCATAGAAAAAGAGGCAATGCGAAATAAAAGGCAGAATCTGTCAAAACAGAACAGTCCGTAAAGATGGATTTTATTGAGGCACCAGACTTGCTCAAATGAAAATGCCCAAATTGAATGAAAGTTGCGTACATATCTGAGGATCACGCACGTAAAGTGGCATATTTTTCGGAGCTACCTACAGAGGGGCAGGTCGAAATTCGTAACAGCAAAGAAATCATGCATCGTGCAAGTAATCCAAATCTAGTATGAACCTTACTATCAAAGACTTTACTTGGCACAACAATGCACAAAACTAAGATAAGGAGAGGTTGCTACAGTAGTAAACAACTTCCAAGACTCAAATATAAAACAAAATTACTGTAGTAAAAACATGGGTTGTCTCCCATAAGCGCTTTTCATTAACGCCTTTCAGCTAGGCGCAGAAAGTGTATATCAAGTGTTATCGAGAGATGAAGTATAAACATCATAACTTGTTCTAATAATAGAATAAAAAGGTAACTTCATTCTCTTTCTAGGGAAGTGTTCCATACCTTTCTTGAGAGGAAATTGATATTTAATATTACCTTCCTTCATATCAATGGTAGCACCAACAGTTCGAAGAAAAGGTCTTCCCAATATAATGGGACAAGATGCATTGCATTCGATATCCAAGACAACAAAATCAACGGGGACAAGGTTATTGTTAACAGTAATGCGAACATTATCAACTCTCCCCAAAGGTTTCTTTATAGCATTATCAACGAGATTAACATCCAAATAACAATTCTTCAATGGTGGCAAGTCAAGCATATTATAGATTTTCTTAGGCATAACGGAAATACTTGCACCAAGATCACATAAAGCATTACAATCAAAGTTATTGACCTTCATCTTAATGATGGGCTCCCAACCATCTTCTAACTTTCTAGGAATAGAAGTTTCAAGTTTTAGTTTCTCTTCTCTAGCTTTTATGAGAGCATTTGTAATATGTTTCGTGAAAGCCAAGTTTATAGCACTAGCATTGGGACTCTTAACAAGTTTTTGTAGGAACTTTATAACTTCAGAGATGTGGCAATCATCAAAATCCAAACCATTACAATCTATAGCAATGGGATCATCATCCCCAATGTTGGAAAAAATTTCAGCAGTTTTATCACAGGCAGTTTCAGCAGTTTTAGCAGTTTCAGGCAATTTTGCACGCTTTGCACTAGGAGTAGTAACATTGCCAACACCAATTATTTTACCATTGATAGTAGGAGGTGCAGCAACATGTGAATCATTAACATTACTAGTGGTGGTAATAGTCCAAACTTTAGCTATATTATTCTCTTGAGCTAGTTTTTCATTTTCTTCTCTTTCCCACCTAGCATGCAGTTCGGCCATCAATCTTATATTCTCATTAATTCTAACTTGGATGGCATTTGCTGTAGTAACAATTTTATTTTCAATATCCTTATTAGGCATAACTTTCGATTTCAAAAGATCAACATCAGAGGCAAGACTATCAACCTTAGAAGCGAGAATATCAATTTTATTGAGCTTTTCCTCAACAGATTTGTTAAAAGCAGTTTGTGTACTAATAAATTCTTTAAGCATAGCTTCAAGTCCAGGGGGTGTGTTCCTATTATTGTTGTAAGAATTCCCATAAGAATTACCATAACCATTACCATTATTATAAGGATATGGCCTATAGTTATTACTAGAATTGTTTCGATAAGCATTGTTGTTGAAATTATTATTTTTAATAAAGTTTACATCAACATGTTCTTCTTGGGCCACCAATGAAGCTAACGGAACATTATTAGGATCAACATTAGTCCTATCATTCACAAGCATAGACATAATAGCATCAATCTTATCACTCAAGGAAGAGGATTCTTCGACAGAATTTACCTTCTTACCTTGTGGAGCTCTTTCCGTGTGCCATTCAGAGTAATTAATCATCATATTATCAAGGAGCTTTGTTGCTTCACCAAGAGTGATGGACATAAAGGTACCTCCAGCAGCTGAATCCAATAGGTTCCGCGAAGAAAAATTCAATCCTGCATAAAAGGTTTGGATGATCATCCAAGTAGTCAGTCCATGGGTTGGGCAATTTTTAACCAAAGATTTCATTCTTTCCCAAGCTTGAGCAACATGTTCATTATCTAATTGTTTAAAATTCATTATGCTACTTATCAAAGATATAATTTTAGCAGGGGGATAATATCTACCAATAAAAGCATCCTTGCATTTAGTCCATGAATCAATACTATTCTTAGGCAGAGATAGCAACCAATCTTTAGCTCTTCCTCTTAATGAGAAAGGAAACAATTTTAATTTTATAATGTCACCATCTACATCTTTATACTTTTGCATTTCACACAATTCAACAAAGTTATTGAGATGGGCAGCAGCATCATCGGAACTAACACCGAGAAAATTGCTCTCGCATAACAAGATTCGAGTAAAGCAGGTTTAATTTCAAAGAATTCTGCTGTAGTAGCAGGTGGAGCAATAGGTGTGCATAAGAAATCATTATTATTTGTGGTTGTGAAGTCACACAACTTAGTATTTTCAGGAGTGGCCATTTTAGCAGTAGTAAATAAAGCAAACCAGATAAAATAAATGCAAGTAACTAATTTTTTTGTGTTTTTGATATAGAGTGCAAGATAGTAAATAAAGTAAAGCTAGCAACTAATTTTTTTGTGTTTTGATATAATGCAGCAAACAAGAAAGTAAATAAAATAAAGCAAGACAAAAACAAAGTAAAGAGATTGGATTGTGGAGACTCCCCTGGCAGCGTGTCTTGATCTCCCCGGCAACGGCGCCAGAAATTTGCTGCTGGCGTGTAGTTGACGTGGGAGTTAGAAATCTTGGTGGTGTAGCTTTTCTTCAGATCGTCCCCGGCAACGGAGCCAGAAATTTGCTTGATGCGTGTAGTTGACACGTCCATTGGGAACCCCAAGAGGAAGGTGTGATGCGCACAGCGGCAAGTTTCCCTCAGTAAGAAACCAAGGTTTAATCGAACAAGTAGGAGTCAAGAAGCACGTTGAAGGTTGATGGCGGCGGGATGTAGTGCGGCGCAACACCAGAGATTCTGGCGCCAACGTGGAACCTGCACAACACAACCAAAGTACTTTGCCCCAATGAAATAGTGAGGTTGTCAATCTCACCGGCTTGCTGTAACAAAGGATTAGATGTATAGTGTGGATGATGATTGTTTGTAGAAAGTAGTAGAACAAGTATTGCAGTAGATTGTATTTCAGATGTAAAGAATGGACCGGGGTCCACAGTTCACTAGAGGTGTCTCTCCCATAAGATAAATAGCATGTTGGGTGAACAAATTACAGTCGGGCAATTGACAAATAGAGAGGGCATAACAATGCACATACATGATATGATGAATATTGTGAGATTTAATTGGGCATTACGACAAAGTACATAGACCGCTATCCAGCATGCATCTATGCCTAAAAAGTCCACCTTCAGGTTATCATCCGAACCCCTTCCAGTATTAAGTTGCAAAACAACAGACAATTGTATTAAGTATGGTGCGTAATGTAATCAATAACTACATCCTCGGACATAGCATCAATGTTTTATCCCTAGTGGCAACATTACATCCATAACCTTAGAGGTTTCTGTCACTCCCCGCATTCATGGAGACATGAACCCACTATCGAGCATAAATACTCCCTCTTGGAGTTAAGAGTAAAAACTTGGCCGAGCCTCTACTAATAACGGAGAGCATGCAAGATCATAAACAACACATAGGTAATAGATTGATAATCAACATAACATAGTATTCTCTATCCATCGGATGCCGACAAACACAACATATAGAATTACGGATAGATGATCTTGATCATGTTAGGCAGCTCACAAGATCCGACAATGAAGCACATGAGGAGAAGACAACCATCTAGCTACTGCTATGGACCCATAGTCCAGGGGTGAACTACTCACTCATCACTCCGGAGGCGACCATGGCGGTGAAGAGTCCTCCGGGAGATGAATCCCCTCTCCGGCAGGGTGCCGGAGGTGATCTCCAGAATCCCCCGAGATGGGATTGGCGGCGGCGGCGTCACAGTAAGGTTTTCCGTATCGTGGCTCTCGATACTGGGGGTTTCGCGACGAAGGCTTTAAGTAGGCGGAAGGCAGGTAAAGGGGCATCACGAGGGGCCCACACCCAGGCCGGCGCGGCCAGGGCCTGGGCCGCGCCGCCCTGGTGTGTCGCCACCTCGTGGCCCCACCTCGACTCTACCTCGGACTTCTGGAAGCTTCGTGGCAAAATAGGACCCTGGGCGTTGATTTCTTCCAATTCCGAGAATATTTCCTTTGTAGGATTTCTGAAACCAAAAACAGCAGAAAACAGCAACTGGCTCTTCGGCATCTCGTTAATAGGTTAGTGCCGGAAAATGCATAAATACGACATATAATGTGTATAAAACATGTAGATATCATCAATAATTGGGCATGGAACATAAGAAATTATCGATACGTCGGAGACGTATCAGAATACCTCTACAATACTCTCACAAAAGCCATGAAAAATAGCAGACATGCATCTTTGAAAAGTAGCAGGAGCATTACATAGACCAAAAGGCATACGCCTATAAGCATAAGTTCCATAAGGACAAGTGAAAGTAGTTTTCTCTTGATCTTTAGTTTTAACAGCAATTTGTGAAAACCCAGAATAACCATCAAGAAAGCAAAAATGAGTATTTTTAGACAACCTTTCTAACATTTGATCAAAAAATGGTAAAGGGTAATGATCTTTCTTAGTAACCTTATTAACTTTTCGATAATCAATGCACATTCTATACCCTACAACTACTCTTTGAGGGATGAGCTCATCATTATCATTAGGCACAACCGTCATTCCTCCTTTCTTAGGAACACAATGCACAGGACTAACCCATCTACTATCAGCAATAGGATATATAATACCAGCTTCAAGAAGTTTTAATACCTCATTCCTTACCACATCCTTCATCTTTGGAATTAGACGACGTTGATGTTCAACAACAGGCTTTGCATCATCTTCCATATTGATAGCATGTTGGCAAATAGAGGGAGAAATCCCCTTCAAGTCATCAAGAGTATAGCCAATAGCTCCTCGGTGTTTCTTCAATATTTCCAATAACCTTTCTTCCTCAATATCTGAAAGCTTAGAACTAATAATAACAGGATATATTTTCTTATCATCAATATGAGCATACTTAAGATTATCAGGCAATGGTTTTAAATGAAAAACAGGATCTTCCTTTGGTGGTGGTGTTGTACCTAGATCTTCGACCGGTAAGTCATGTTTCAGAATAGGTTGACGAAGGAAAATTTCATCAAGCTCATTTCTTTCTTCCCTAAAGACTTCACTCTCACTATTCTCCAAATGTTGCTGCAAAGGATTATTAGGAGCAAGAGCAATAGACGCACACTGTTCAACTCTAAAATCATTATTAGGCAAATCAGCTTTATAAGGAGTTTTGGCAAATTTAGAGAAATTAAACTCATAAGATTCACCAACAAATTTAGTCATAATTTTTTCCTTCTTGCAATCTATAACAGCTCCACAAGTATTTAGGAAAGGTCTACCAAAAATGATAGGACAATACTTACTAGCAGCAGAACCAAGTACCAAAAAGTCAGCAGGATATTTAATCTTACCACATAGGACTTCCACATCTCGAATAATACCAATAGGAGAGATAGTTTCTCTATTAGCTAGCCGAATAACCACATCAATATCTTCAAGTTCACAAGAACCAATTTCATGCATGATCTCCGTATAAAGCTCATAAGGAATGGCACTAATACTTGCACCAATATCACATAAACCATAATAACAATGATCACCAATTCTAACAGAGAGTATAGGAACACTAGCTTTCCTAGACTTATTAGGATGCGAAACAATATTAGAAGCATCTTCACAGAAAATAATATGACTATCTTGTACATTTTCAGTCACAAGATCTTTAACTATTGCAACAGCAGGTTCAACCTTTATTTGTTCTTCAGGTTCTATAGGTCTCTTTGCACTTTTATTAACCGCACTAGATATAACAGAGTACTCCTTCATTTTAGCAGGGAAAGGAGTTTTCTCAATATAAGCTTCAGGAAGAATATGATCAACAGTTTCAATTATAGCACATTTATTTATAGATGAATCATTTTTATCTTTATAAGGTTCATGATACTTATCAAAATTCTTCCTAGGCAATTCAAAGTGAGATGCAAAAGCTTTATAAAAATTTGCAACGACTTGAGGATCAAGACCATAAGTAGCACTCATATTACGAAATTTATCAGTATCCATAAAAACTTCAATGCATTTACAATCATAGTTTATACCTGACTCTCTATCTTTGTCGTTCTCCCATCCTTCGGTATTCTCCTGGATCCGATCAAGAAGGTCCCTTTTAAACTATTCTTTGTTGCGAGTAAATGATCCATAACAAGAAGTATCCAGCAAATTCTTATCTTGAAAAGACAGTCTTGCATAGAAATTATCAATAATAATATTACCAGGAAGCTCATGAATTGGGCATTTGAGCATTAAAGACTTCAATCTCCCCCAAGCTTGGGCAATACTTTCTCCATCATGAGGCCAGAAATTATATATGCGGTTCCGATCTTTGTGAATTTCACTTGGAGGATAGAATTTGGAATAAAATAAAGGCACAATGTCCTCCCAATTAAGAGAATCCCTATTCTTCAGCAATTTATACCAGTGCGCTGCTTTACCTGACAGCGATATAGAGAATAGTTTCTTCCTAACTTCATCCATAGCAATACCTGCACATTTGAATAACCCGCATAATTTATGTAAAAACAGTAAATGATCACCAGGATGGACAGTTCCATCCCCTTCATAGCGGTTATCCACAACACGTTCAATAATTTTCATAGGTATTTTGTATGGAACCTCGCTCTCACCTGGTGCCTCATCCACTACCCTTGCAGTAGTAGTAGATTTCCCAAAGAGGAATTCAAGAGAAGACCTCTCCATAATGATTTATAGCAGCAGACAGAAATATAAACAGCACGTACAGTAAAAAGTTTCCCTTACCAATTCCACTTACCAATAGCGCTTCACTCCCCGACAACGGCGCCAGAAAATAGTCTTGATGACCCACAAGTATAGGGGGTGTATCGTAGTATCTTCGATAAGTAAGAATGTCGATCCCAACGAGGAGCGAGAAGGTGTTGACAAGCGGTTTCGATGAAGGATTCACTCGTAAATGCTCACGGACAAGTATTCAGGGGGTTTTGATATAGCAGATGAATAAAGTACAAGTAAATAAAGTGCGAGAGAAATAATTACAGCGAGTGGCCCAATCCTTTTTAGCACAAAGGACAAGCCGGTTTGTTTACTTATAATGACCAAACGTTCTTGAGGACACACGGGAATTTAGTCTAGTGCTTTCGCTTCATATAGCTGATTAATCTTCATTGTTTTGATAAGTGCTATGTGGGTGAACCTATGCTAATGTACCGCCCTTCCTAGGACTAATACATACTTGTGATTATACCCCTTGCAAGCATCCGCAACTACAAGAAAGTAATTAAGATAAATCTAACCACAGCCTTAAACTCTGAGATCCTACAATCCCTCCTGCACCGATATACCAACGGGGGTTTAGGTTTCTATCACTCCGGCAACCCCGCAATTGGCAAACCAATACAAGATGCATTTCCCTAGGCCCATAAATGGTGAAGTGTCATGTAGTCGACATTCACACGACACCACTAGAAGAATAACACCACAACTTAAATATCACAACATTGAATACTAACCAACATAATTCACTACTAACATTTAGACTTCACCCATGTCCTCAAGATCTAAACGAACTACTCACGAGACAACATATGGAACATGATCAGAGGTGATATGACGATGAATAACAATCTGAACATAAACCTTGGCCCAATAGTTTCACTCAATAGCATCAATAACAAGTAGAAATCAACACCGGGAGAGTTTCCCCTATCAAACAATCAAGATCAAACCCAAATTGTTACAGCGGTGACGAGGTGCAGCGGTGGAGATGGCGGTGATGATGATGATGATGATGATGATGATGATGGTGATGATGATGGAGATGATGTCCAGCTCGATGACGGTGACGATGGCGTCGATTTCCCCCTCCGGGAGGGAATTTCCCCGGCAGATTTCAGCCTGCCGGAGAGCTCTTTTCTCTCTGGTGTTCTCCGCCCCGCAGAGGGGGCTGTGACTCTTCGCGACTATCCTCTGGGGCTTAGGTTTTCGGGACGAAGACGTACGCGAAGAAAAGGAGGCAAGAGGGGGCTGTGGGCCCCCTCCTCACATGGCGGCGCGGCCAGGCCTTGGGCCGCGCCGGCCTATGAGGTGGGCCCACCTCGGGTCCCCTCGGCTCCCCCTTCTGGCTCCCTTCGTCTTCTGGAAAAATAGGATTTTTCATATAGTTTCCATCAACTGTTCATCTTCCGAAATATTGCATTCTGACGGTGCTTTTTCCAGCAGAATCCTGACTCCGGTGCGCGATCCCCAAATAATCATGAAACATGCAAAATAGATGAAATAACATAAGTATCTTCTCCAAATATGAAATATATCAATGAATAACAACAAATTATGATATAAAATAGTGATGCAAAATAGACGTATCAGCCATATGCTGCGTGCTTGGCCTTGATTGCAGGGTGGTGATTCTTCGATGTACTAACGTCGCTCGCCATGTATTCACGCCGTACCAGTTCCGCGTCGCCCGCGAGCGGATCGAAGCGATCCCGCGCGCCGGACACGCTCGAGGAGTCGTGGCGGATCCAGTGCAAGCAGTCCGCCGCCGGGAGTCGGCTTGCGGCGTGCAGGTAAGGCGGCTCCCTGTACATGTCGTCGTTGCTCCGCGAGTTCGCCCCGGGCGGGCTCTGGTACAAGGAGGATCCGCCGCTCAAACCGATGAGCGGCACCGTCTTCAACAAATGGCGCGCCGACTGGGAGAGGAACCGTCGGTCGAAGGCGGCGTGTGAGGCGAGCACCAGCGGCGGATTCGCGCCGCCAGCCAACGAGGAGGCGGAGGAAGGGGAAGACCCCCTCTTCTTGAAGGTGCTGGCCACGTCCCTCAAGAACGATGCCGACAAGAAGAGGGCGGAGGAAGAAGACAAGGCGGCGGCCATCGCCGTCGTGAAGGAGAAGGAGGCGCGGGAGGCGGAGGAGAACGCGACCATCATCTTCCTCGACGACTAGATAGGTTAGAAGTCGCGATAAGGATCGCGCAATTCTGTATGTATGATCAACTATGAATTATGAACTATGAACTATCAAACCAAACCACATAGTTTTTTTTATGTCATATAGTAAGAATTCAAGTTGATAAAACAAGGTCTAGACATATTCAAACTATACAAATCACGTATATCTACCCCTAACCCTAAACTCTGTCTTATGAAGTAAAGCATGAAGAGAAGTGGTTTTGGGTTTCAAACATGGAAATTTCAAAAACCTTCCCAAAAGCTTCATTTTGGAGTGACTAAGAAGGATGCAGGCTTACCTTTTCATTTTCATGTTTTAAACTTTTTTAAATCTTGGTTAAACCTAGGATTTGACCAAGATCAAATGGGCATAAAAAATCAGAAAAAATCAAAAAAATGAAAACCAAAGCACATAATATTCTTATGTCATATAGTAAGCATTCAAGTTGATAAACAAGGTCTAAACATATTCGAACCAGGAAAATCATGTATCTACCCACTAACCCTAAATTCTATCTTATGAAGTCGATCAAGCATGAAGAGAAGTGGTTTTGGGTTTCAAACATGGAAATTTTAAAAACCTCCCAAAAGCTTCATTTTAGAGTTACTAAGAAGGATCCATGCTTACTGCTGACGTGCAGTTGACACACGTCCGTTGGGAACCCCAAGAGGAAGGTGTGATGTGTACAACAGCGGGTTTTCCCTCAGTATGAAACCAAGGTTATCAAACCAGTAGGAGTCAAGGAACACGTGAAGGTTGTTGGTGATGGAGTGTAGTGCGGCGCAACACCAGGGATTCCGGCGCCAACGTGGAACCTGCACAACACAATCACAATACTTTGCCCCAACTTAACAGTGAGGTTGTCAATCTCACCGGCTTGCTGTAAACAAAGGATTAAACGTATGGTGTGGAAAATGATGTTTGTTTGCAAAGAACAGAGTATGCATTAGATTGTATTTCAGATGTAAAAGAATGGACCGGGGTCCACAGTTCACTAGTGGTGTCTCTCCCATAAGATAAATAGCATGTTGGGTGAACAAATTATAGTTGGGCAATTGACAAATAGAGAGGGCATAACAATGCACATACATATCACGATGACTACTATGAGATTTAATCAGGGCATTACAACAAAGTACATAGACCGCTATCCAGCATGCATCTATGCCTAAAAAGTCCACCTTCGGGTTAGCATCCGCACCCCTTCCAGTATTAAGTTGCAAACAACGAGATAATTGCATTAAGTATGGTGCGTAATGTAATCAACACAAATATCCTTAGACAAAGCATTGATGTTTTATCCCTAGTGGCAACAAGACATCCACAACCTTAGAACTTTCATCACATCGTCCCGCATTCAATGGAGGCATGAACCCACTATCGAGCATAAATACTCCCTCTTGGAGTTACAAGTATCAACTTGGCCAGAGCCTCTACTAGCAACGGAGAGCATGCAAGAACATAAACAACACATATATGATAGATTGATAATCAACTTGACATAGTATTCCATATTCATCGGATCCCAACAAACACAACATGTAGCATTACAAATAGATGATCTTGATCATGATAGGCAGCTCACAAGATCTAACATGATAGCACAATGAGGAGAAGACAGCCATCTAGCTACTGCTATGGACCCATAGTCCAGGGGTGAACTACTCACACATCAATCCGGAGGCGATCATGGTGATGAAGAGTCCTCCGGGAGATGATTTCCCTCTCTGGCAGGGTGCCGGAGGCAATCTCCTGAATCCCCCGAGATGGGATTGGCGGCGGCGGCGTCTCTGGAAGGTTTTCCGTATCGTGGCTCTCGGTACAGGGGTTTTCGCGACGAAGGCTATAAGTAGGCGGAAGGTTAGGGTTGGAGGCGGCGCGGGGGCCCCACACCATAGGGCGACGCGGGCCCCTCCCTGGCCGCGCCGCCTTATGGTATGGCCACCTCGTGGCCCCACTTCGTATCCCCTTCGGTCTTCTGGAAGCTTCGTGGAAAAATAAGACCCTGGGCGTTGATTTCGTCCAATTCCGAGAATATTTCCTTTGTAGGATTTCTGAAACCAAAAACAAGAGAAAACAACAACTGGCTCTTCGGCATCTCGTCAATAGGTTAGTGCCGGAAAATGCATAATAATGACATAAAGTGTGTATAAAACATGTGAGTATCATCATAAAATTAGCATGGGACATAAGAAATTATAGATACGTTTGAGACGTATCAAGCATCCCCAAGCTTAGAGCATCCCCACTCGTTGGCGCTCCCCACGCCCAAATCCGGCGAAATTTTTGTCCGGATTGAAGGAAGATTTGGCGTGGGGGGCAGTATATTTCCAGTCGTGTGCTCCCCAAGCGGCGTTTCTCGGGGAAAAAGAGGACGGCTCGGGGAATCCGGACGAAAGAGGAGACACGTGGGCGTGGGCGGTTGGTTTAGCTTCATCCGGAGTCCCCGAGCGCTCCCCGGGGGGCCGGGGATGGCATGGGGAGTCCGGACGAAAATAGGCTCAAATCCGGATCAAAACGAGGAACCGGGGGCCTGACTGGGCGTTTTTTCGCCGTCCGGATGAAAAAAAGTGGCCGTGGGGGCTCTGTGGGGAGACGAGTGGAGAGACCAGAAAATATCTAGACTCTAGAGAGACCAATCATGCAAACCAAATTTTAACAAGCTCTATGTAGTTCTTCATTAATAGGCGCAAAGTACATGATGCAAGAGCTTAAACATGATCTATATGAGCACAACAATTGCCAAGTATCAAATTATTCAAGACAATATACCAATTATCACATGAAGCATTTTCTATTTCCAACCATATAACAATGAACGAAGCAGTTTCAACCTTCGCCATGAACATTAACAGTAACACTAAGAACATATGTGTTCATATGCAACAACGGAGCGTGTCTCTCTCCCATACAAAGAATGCTACGATCCGATTTTATTCAAACAAAAACAAAAACAAACAGACGCTCCAAGTAAAGCACATAAGATGTGACTGAATAAAAATATAGTTTCACTAGAGGTGACCTGATAAGTTGTCGATGAAGAAGGGGATGCCTTGGGAATCCCCAAGCTTAGATGCTTGAGTCTTCTTGAAATATGCAGGGATGAACCACGGGGGCATCCCTAAGCTTAGACTTTTCACTCTTCTTGATCATATTGTATCATCCTCCTCTCTTGACCCTTGAAAACTTCCTCCACACCAAACTCAAAACAAACTCATTAGAGGGTTAGTGCATAATTGAAAATTCATATGTTCAGAGGTGACATAATCATTCTTAACACTTCTGGACATTGCACAAAGCTACTGAACGTTAATGGAACAAAGAAATCCATCAAACATAGCAAAACATGTAATGCGAAATAAAAGGCAGAATCTGTCAAAACAGAACAGTCCGTAATGACGAATTTTGCTGGGGCACTTCACTTGCTCAGATTAAAAAGCTCAAATTGAATGAAAGTTGCGTACATATCTGAGGATCACGCACGTAAATTGGCAGAATTTTCTGAGTTACCTACAGACGGGGCTGCTAAATTTCGTGACAGTAAGAAATCCGTTTCTGCGCAGTAATCCAAATCTAGTATCAACATTACTATCAAAGACTTTACTTGGCACAACAATGCAATAACATAAAGATAAGGAGAGGTTGCTACAGTATTAACAACTTCCAAGACTCAAATATAAAACAAAAGTGCAGAAGTAAAATAATGGGTTGTCTCCCATAAGCGCTTTTCTTTAACGCCTTTCAGCTAGGCGCAGAAAGTGTGAATCAAGTATTATCAATAGATGAAGCATCAACATAGGGGTTTGGAGTTTTCTCAACTATGCATTGTATCTTATCTATGTAAGTTTCAGAGGCCCCTTTTTCATTGCTTTTAGGCTTGCTATTCTCATCAAACAAATTTTCAGGAACAATCCAATCATAATTCTTTTCTAGTGCCTCGCACATTCCTAAGAGCTTGCAAGGTATTGATGTCTTAATCTCCCCTTCACAATTAACTTTATTAGTGTACTTTAATCTATATTTTTCCATTTTTTCAAGGGTACTAGCAAAATTGGTATAAAAGCCAAGCATCTTATATTTAATAAAGACTTTTCTAGCTTCTCTTGCTACATCACCAAATTCTTAAGAAGGGTTTCTAAGACAAAATCTTTCTTTTCTCCTTCCTCCATATCACAGAGTGTAAGAAACATATGTTGCATTACGGGGTTGAGATTAACAAATCTAGCTTCCAACATGTGTACTAAAGAAGCGGCATCAATTTCATAAGTAGGAGCAAGTTCTACCAAGTGTCTATCTTCAAAATCTTCAGCTGTACTAACATGAGTGAAAAAATCTTCTATATTATCCCTTCCAATGATAAACCCTCGTCCTACCGGTATATCTTTCAGAGTGTATTTAGGAGGAAACATGATGAAATAAACACAAGGTAAATAAAATAAATGCAAGTAACTAATTTTTTTGTATTTTTAATATAGAGAACGCAAACAAGACAGTAAATAAAGTAAAACTAGTAACTAATTTTTTTGTATTTTTGATATAGAGAACAAACAAAGCAGTAAATAAAATAAAGTAAAGCAAGGCAAAAACAAAGTAAAGAGATTGGATGTGGGAGACTCCCCGTGCAGCGTGTCTTGATCTCCCCGGCAACGGCGCCAGAAATTTAGCTGGCGTGAAGTTGACGTGGGAGTTATAAATCTTTATGGTGTAACTTTTCTTCAGGTCCCAGACAACGGCGCCAGAAAAACCCTTGCTGACGTGCAGTTGACACATGTCCGTTGGGAACCCCAAGAGGAAGGAGTGATGCGTACAGCAGCGAGTTTTCCCTCAGTATGAAACCAAGGTTATCGAACCAGTAGGAGTCAAGGAACACGTGAAGGTTGTTGGTGACGGAGTGTAGTGCGTGTAATATCCCAGGTTTAGAGGCTACAAAATGAGAGAACACCGAAGTGTGCATTGCATTCATGCATAGAAAATCCGGGGAATTTTCGCGCTTCAAATAAAACTTACCACCGTAACTGAAGTTTCACTTGACTTGATGGAATTGAAGTAGATCATCAAGTCAAGCGCTATAAACTTCACTGTGACCTTTGCTAAAACCTTGTTTTGGGTAGAGATGATTTGATCTATGGGCTAGATCAAATGGAATTAGTTTTATCAAAAAACAACATCTTAAGTAAGGGTCAACTATAAGATCTTATAAAGGATCTCAATATGTCATTTCTTACAACAACACATGAATAATTATTCAATCCTAAATCATAGAACATAATTAATTAAAACACTATTCTATACTTATCTTTTCCATGTCTTTTACTAAATAAATGTTCCTACCATGAGGCACATGGTACATCTTTTCAACTACAATGCTTAAACCCAAGCCAAGGACATTTATATTCATTCTTCATTAACCCTTGACCATTCCAACCTTGTTTCCCAACTCATTCCATTAAACCTTAGAGAAAGGAGAGAATCATTAATATGATTATATTATCCATTGGGTAGAACCTAGTTTAATAGTCAACCTATCTATGTGAGGTAAACCATTAATACTACTCAATGCTATAAGGAGTACAAGACAAGTGCTAAACCCTACTTGACCTAGCTAATACTTAATAGTAAGTAAGACCTCTTTTACTAGTGATCCAAGAGAGAGGCAAGTGTGGTGATCATTACACCTTGGTAATGATCATAAACCCTAAAGAAACCCTACCTATTAAAAAGAGCTCAACCTAAAGAGGTATGCCCAAGTGTATGGACTAATACTTGATCTTGGAGAGAGAACCATAATTCACTAATGAATAATTATGAGGCCAATACTTTGATCATTACAAATTGGGTGATGATCATAAACCCTAAGACTCCAAGTGAGTGTGTTAAGAGAAGTATTAAAGAAGAGAGACTAGTGAGGAATAAGTGGATCATGTCTAATGCATGATCTTACCTTATAAATTGAGATGATAAGTTAAACCTATATATGTGAGGTATAGATCTCATTCTTCCCATGAAATAATAAGTAACTCATTAGTAGTTAATCCAGACCAATACTCATGCCTTGTGTAGTATTGATATGATATTTAAATCTTGCCTATCCAAACACTTGAGACAAACTTAGGATTGCCTTGATACAATAATTCTACCTAAGTGAGGAGGATAACCCTAGCCAATTAAACATAACCAAGCTTATGCTTATATTATAATCTTAGTTGTGTATCACATTGGTGATCACTACTAAAACCCTAAACCCAATTTGAGTTTTAATACAAGTATAAATTTAGATTACAAATAGAACCCTGCCATGCCTCATGCCTGTTTTCCACTTCAATTAGTGAAGCATTACCAAAACCCTAGTCCTTTCACATAGGATTAGCTCCACATAAAATAATATGTTCTAACTTGTGTATCATGGATCACAAGTATAATCCAAGCTAGAAGTTGCTAAGCAAGATTAGTAATTATAGAGTTTAATCAACCATTTTCTCAAACCTTAAGAACTATCATTCACATAAAATCATGAACCAATTCCATTTCCTTTACCATTTGTTAAACCCTAGCCATAATTAAATTATATGTGAATGATCACTATGGTTAAGCACTAGAAAAATAGAATGTGTTCACCATTCACATGTTATCAATTTTAGGTCTTTTAAAACAGAATTGATTCCTAAATTTAAAGTAATTGAATTGAACCCTAAAATTCATATCTATTTGAATTTTAACTTGTGCTTTATAAGAACTAAAGTTAATCCATTATAAATGGTTGTTTAAAAAAAACAAAAACAATGCAGTGAGTATTATCATAAAATGATATTGATATTCAAATAGTTTTGAACCTACAAAACAAAGCAGAAATCAAATTTGAATTCAAACCAGAAAATAGAAAACAAAACAGAATTCAAAACAGAAATTTAAAAGAAAATGGAGGGAAACTTACCTGGTGGACTTCAGCACCGCAGCAGCCCATCACCACCATCTCCACGCAAGCCCACCAGTAGCCCAGCCCACGAACGAAGTCGACCCACCAGCATACCGTTTCACCTGCCTTAAAAATCGTGCGAGAGGAGAACGTCGTCGTCTTCTTCTCCGGCGTCGACAGCGCGGCATCACCAGTAGGCCACGACCTCCTTGCCGATAAGCTTGCCGGACGTCGCCAGACCTCTCAGAAGCGCGTCCAATCTCTCTCGCGTCCGAGTCTATCCGCGGGAGAAAGATCTTCGCCAGACTAGATCATCCAGAGGCCGCCTGTGACGCCCCGGAACCGGTACCATGAGGATCCCAGCGATCCCGCCGAAATCCGCATGATATCGATTCAGAGACGCCCTCCGACATGACGTGCGCGACGAATCACACACGTGATGCCAGAGGAATTAACATGAGCGGTAACATTACAACAGGATTACAATAGAGCCCACAAGAAACATATATTACAACAACGACTCCAACGAGTCAAGATACAAATATACATACAAAGATCCAAATCATACAGAAGATCAAATACGTCCGAGTACGGACAAGATACAAATTGGACTAAGAGTCCTGAAGATAAACGATGGCGTCCATAACCCTGCCCAGGCCAAGCCGGAAGGGTAACCTTGCTAACGTCGTCATCTCGTACCTGTCAAAGTCGGGCCATCGGTTGCCGACAAAAGGGGGAGGAGACAAAAAGAAAGGAAGGCGAGGTAAGTACCATTGGCACGTACTTGCGAGACAAGACCAGCTATGCTCGCTGGTGGGCGGTATAAACTTCACCCGGCTATATGTGGAGTTTAGCGGCAGCAAAGCTACTATCCAATAGAGACACGCTACAACATCCGTTTACTCAGAGAAGATAAGAGAGCGCACAAGGTAACAGTTCTATACTCTGCAAACATAACACAACCGATGCGATCCCCCTTCGCAAAGAGGTACTGGCAAAGGCACACACACTTTTTGAAAAAGTTTTATTAGCAAATTATTAGCAACAGGAAATAAGGTGTAAGTTGTTCTATGATCAAGCTATACAATTCCAAGTCGTCCATAACCGCGGACACGGCTTATCGATAAGATGTACACCCTGCAGGGGTTGCCCAAATGTAACCATACGCATGCTCGACCCGCTTCTTACAGGCGATGTCTCACAACAAGACCGTTCCCAATGCAAGAGAAAGTTTAATGGGAGCCACCCAACTAAGCTACCCGTGACGAAGTTCGGCCGTACTCCGATACGGACCCAGAGGTTTGCGACATAGTCCAGGCGGGCACTTACGACCAGGCACAAGATAAGTCTATCCGCGTTATGAGTACAATACAGTAATAAACACCCGAAGGCAACAGGAAGTAAATCGTGCATCGTGCATATGGGCAAATAAAACCAAGGTTGTGGCTCCCAATAAACAGACTCGAGGAAAGGTAGTGGGTGATGGGGGTCCCATTCCCCCACGTACGGGTAGAGCGCCCAATCTCGGAACAGATAACAAGAACTCGGGTCCTAGGGGACATTAGCAAGTCAAAGTTCCAATGCTTTCGCAAAGGGGCTCACAGATGCCTCTGCTTACAATTTTAGTTGTTAACAATTAAGTAAAGTGTGATTATCTCCAACAAATGATATAGCATGTAAAAACCTCCCAACAAGATATCCCGAACATTTCGAGATATCAACAAGACCCTAAACTCGCCTACGACTCGCAAAGCTGGCAAACAACAAACAATAGGTAGGGCGAGGAGGTGTATCTCGGACATATAGGTAACAGGTGGATAGGACACGTGACACAACAGAATCGCAACATAAGGATAGCAATAGATCAAAAGAGCATGTAAATGTAAAATAGGTGAAGGGGTGGGCTCGCCTGTGAAAAGCTGTAGAAGAACTTGTCGTATCTCACAACACCACTTCGTGATCCTATCCGGGAAGAAGCAAATGCTGGAACACACAACGTATGCAATCTTACTACTACGGAAGAAGAATCAGCATGATCATGATATGATATGCATGACATGGCAACATGATGTGGCGATGCAACTTATCCAATTTAAGCGGAGTCGAAACCCCGGACAAACAAATTAGGTTGGAGTTGCATTTTTACCGGCAAATTTAAGTGTTCGTTAGCATGGCATAGCATGGCAAGGATGAGCTACTTCAATATTAAACGGAGCGGAGAAACCTTAGGTGGATATCCAAAATACTCCGCATATATGTGAGGTGAACATGCATACCTATCATGGCACGACATGATGCAAGATGCAAATAGATATATGGATAGCATATTCATGTTCCTTGCATTTTTCTGAACAACTTTCATATAAAATACTTTTTATTTCGAGTTATAGTTTGCAAGATATGAATTTTACAAGATCTGAACAAAAACAAAAGAAGGGATGAGCCGGGCCGGACCTGCACTGTCCAGGGCCCGATCTGGACAGCTGGTTGCAACGGATAGCTTTTGGTCGCACGACGGGCGACGTCTACACCGGGGGAGAAATGGGCCAAGGCCCAACTGACGCCAGATCTGAAGAAGCAAAAATGATGGGGTTAATTAGCCTCCCGTGGGATTTGATGACAGGATCTGCTGCGTTGAGGATCAAGGGACAAGCCACTGCGCTACTGGTGAAGTTGTTGAATATGCTGGGCTGCGCTACCTTTTGAACCAGACGACACGAAGCTTGGACAGGTCAACCATGGCGAAGCTTGCAGATGACCACGGATCTAGAGATTCTGGGCGAACCAGGACGAGCGAGAAGGCGTCGGGGTTGCGGCTAAACATGGGGAACCGGATGGTGGTGGTGTGGAGTCCCGGGGGTCGCCGGAGATACGCCGCCGACGAGGTCCTGCGGCGGACAAATGACTTCAACGTTTGCAGCACAAACGGCAGGGAGAGGAGGACGATGGAGAGGACTGAGAGGTGCGCTTGCTCACCGAGAAGCTGGTAGACGCGACGAGGAGGCCGGAGAAGGTCGGAGGCGGCCGCAATCGTTGCCGGAAGTTGGTCGCCGGAGAACGGAATCGGCGAATTTGCCGGCGATTTAGAGAGTCCCGGGTCGATTCCTTGGTTGGGGATGATGAGGATGATGAGGCGCATCTTCTGGTACCTTCGGCTCAACGAGGGGTGGCCGGAGATGGCGGCGCCATGGTGAAGAGGATGGTGGCAGTATGGTTTTCTCCTGTTCGTTTTCTCCCAGAGAAGAGAAGAGAGAAAGGGTGGAGGGAGGTAGGTGGTGGCGGGATGGATGGGAGATAGGGCTAGGGTTTGCTGCAGGATCTCGAGGTGGGGATTAAAAGGAGGGGAAAAGGAGGTGGTGGTGGAGGGTGACGTCGGCCATGGGGGAAAAGGGAGGCACGCTTCGTGCGTGAGGTGGAGGAGGAGGACAGGTGAGCGAGCGTCTCCGCTCGAAGAGGTACGGGCCAGAAGATGGGCTTGGGCTAGCTTGGCTTCTCCGGGAAAGAAAAGAAGAGGCTAAGAAGAGAAAGAGAGGTCCATATTAGATTAGCTAGGTTTCCCTTTTCTGTTTTATTTTAAAACTGTTTTGAAGATAGGTTCGAAATTAGTTTTCAACATATCTAAAATAATAATATTTTGGGTTTGGAAATAAGATAAGGGAGAAAGGGTTTTTAAATAAAACATATGAGAGGTAAAAGCAACAAACTCAGGTTTATAAAAAATAATTTTATGTACAAAAAAACATGGATGATATGATGCATATGCCATGATGATGCATTAAGGAAAAAGAACAAACAAAATCTAATAGGGGAACTACCCGGGGTCGTTACACCGCCACCTCTTCACCATTGACGTCGTCGTGTCGAGGCTACCGTGCTCCCCTCGGCCTATAAATAGGGGTGAAAGCACCGCCGAGCACTTCTTGATCTCATCCACTCCTCCAGATCTTCTCTATCCCTCTCTATCTCTCAATTTCATCTGCGCCAGTTCGCTGGAGTCGAGCATGAATTCGAAGTTGTAGGCCACCCCAGGGTCCAGGAGGTAGCCGAGCGACGACCGCCGTGTTCCGGAGAGTCTCCGGCGGAAGGAATCGAAGGGGGAAGTTTCCTATCAACGAAATCGACTCGATCCCTTCCGCTCGGGTTCGTCGGAATCCATGGACTTGCCGTCGTCTCCGACCATCAACGCCTCCGTCGAGCACACCATCATCCTCAGGGTGAGTCGACGCATCTTTAGAGACCACTTGAGCATCCTAGATCCCTCTGTATCTCGGTTTCGAGATCTCGCCGGAGCACCTCGCCGCAGAAGCATGTCGCCGGCGATGCTCCGCTGCTCCTTTTGGAAAAGCGTCATCACCATTAGGTTTACCTTGTTGTCATCGTTTGATTAAGCCTAGTCGCTTGTCCTCGGGTGTCCTAAATCGGCGGCGCCGTCCTCTACTGCCCGCCGACGTCGAGCCGCCGGCGAGTGAGTGACGTGGCCGTGGGACCCGGGAGCATTTTGACTTGGTCGTTGCCCCGTGGTAGTTGACCTAGTCAAGGCCCCACCTGTCTGCGTGTATGGGTAGAAAACGAATCGGTACGATTAGCATTTTCGTTTATTTCAAATTCCAGAAAAATACTGAAACTTTGTAAAATCATACAAAATTCATTTCAACTCAGAAAATTATGAATAATATATCAAAATGCTCACAAAAATAAACTCTATTCAAATAAAATATAAAACAAAAATGTGTGTCAAAATAAAAATTCACTTATTTTTAACTTTGTTAATTATGCCAATTCATTTATTTAAAATACAAATTGAATTCAATAATTAGTGAAGTTTAAATATTAAATATTAACTATTCAGTAACTTAGTAAAATGTTAGGATTAATCTTATTTACCATATTTGCATTAACTTAATTATTAGTGGTAATTCATAAACCATAATTTGCAAATTACCATTTACCATTTTCTTTAAATAGCAATAAAGCTAGAAAATATTAAAATCCAATATCATTTTGGTAGATCAACTATTATTTACTTAAACATTCTTAAGTTAACAAGCTAAATACTTTAAACCTAATAACAATTATTAAACCCTGATTCTTAATTAAACCTAAATAAGAATTACTCTAATTATTAAAACTTGTAAAAATTAATAAAATGTTAAACCATTACTAATTTTGATTCAAAGTAATTAGTAACCACAACTCTATTACCAATTATCATTTTAGGAGTTGTACCATAACTTAGAAACCCTAGTTTTAATTTAAGTAAGACGTTGATCTCATTATTTCATGTGTTCATCCATAGTAGTTGCAAACCTAAAACCCTAAGGATTTAACCCATATGATCAATACACTTTAGTAGTAACTCTAAAACCCTAGTTACTTATCACATGTGATCATGTGAATTTCAACTTTACTTGTAGAACCTTGATAAGTAACCAATGAATGCATGCTTATGATCCCTTAGCATAAACCAAGTCACATGAGATTATCATTCCATGTCCCTATTCTTAGTTAAAACTTATATGATTCACTAGTATCACATAGGTATAAACCCTAGCTTGTTACTACATGTTAGCACCATTGATCATCCATCCTATATACCACATCATTAGGATCAACCTTAATCATCATAATTTAGTAGAACTATAATTATGAACCCTAGTATCAACCTTGTGTAATAATTCACAACACATGCTCCCATTCCACTCAACCCTACTTAGGAAATGATAATCCACTTAGCTTAGGAACTATTAGTGATTATGTAGTAAAGCAATTGTGAAACTATAATAAACCCTAGTGGCTAATTTATAGAACCATCCGGATAACCATCCTTTGAAATGATATCATAATCAACCATAGTAATAAATTGTTAATACTTTCTATGTATAGACCAATTCTATTTAACAATCCAACTAGTTCCTATTAGAGAACTAAATGAATCTAATAAGTAAATCCTAGAAGCCATAACCCCTAATTATAGTAGTTCTTGTTCTTATTTAACTCTGTTCTTCAAAAGTTATTCTTTTGAAGTACAAATGTCAATCAAACCTTAGAAGCCCTAATCCTTCTTTGAAATACTCATTAATTCTTAATTAACATGTTCTTCAAAAGTTATTCTTTTGAAGTATAGTATAAGTAATCATCAATCATGTTCTGCAGAACTTAAAATTGACAACTGTTCTTTACATAGTATTCCATCACTATTCTTATGTGTATGATTGTTATGATGCCTTATATCACTTGGTTATGATGCTAATATAACCAAACCCTAATAAGAACCTTGTTTGAGAACCATCCTAAAAGTGCAACACACCCTAAAGAAATCCTTACAACTCATCCATCTTAAATCATCGAGGTTAGGTTACGCGCGGGACGATTGCATCTCATACTATGCATTATAGCATCTTTGCCAGTTCTTTAAACATTGTCCTTACCGGACGATGATGGTATTTCAGCATTTGGAGTTCTCACGTATCGAAGCTTTTGCCTGCATAATCTTGTAGTCAAGAAAGGCAAGTTCATCGCTTGCTCATGTCATTTGATTATTTTTATCAAACTATATGCAAAGTACTATACTTATCACTCATGCATTGAAAAGCAAAGTATTATTTTACAATTATGAATATGACTATGTGGTGGGCAATGGAACCATGGTATGTGTTGATATGGTGGAGGTTCCATTGCAATGGGTTATATCACCCTAGGATTAATTACCAATGCCGTCCGAGTGATTCTAGCGCCGTACAAACCGCGTTGACCATGAGATCTATAATGGCTGCGGGGAAGCCAGCCGTATCTTTTCCCTTACGCACGCCAACGGATCGGAGAGCCGGTGGGGTGCTTGGAGGCTACTGCCGCAATAGGTTGGGAAATCCTTTTAAATCCCCATCCATTAGTGATGATAAGCTCTACGATCTATGAGGGATTGTCCGGAGTACACCATGAGTAAAGCCGTATTATCGGGGGAAGTCTACTGGAGGTGTACGGTTGGACAAAAGGGTGGGTTTGCAGTCGCGGAGAAGGCGGTGTGGGCTTGGATCTTTATACCTGGCCTCACACCAAAGGAAGTGTGAACGGGGGCAAGTCCCTGCGGATGGCAAAAAGGGTGAGATCTCTTGTGGGAAAAGTAACGCACCTCTGCAGAGTGTATCAAATTGTGGCTGTCACTCCCTGTTCCGGGAAGGGAACTGCGAACGCGGCAGGAAAGGAACTCCACGAAGTTCTAGTCAACCTGTGAAGACTGACGGGCATAGTTTTCAGAATAAAATAAACCTTTTGAAGAAATGTTTATGAAAACCTGCATTGGCCTATGACTTTCTGGTCTATGGCTGTAGCTAGTGCATGATACACCTATTTCCTAATATGAACTTGTTGAGTACGCTCGTACTCATCCCACTCTTAAATCCCCTGCTTAGCTATGGAGGCACCGAAGGAGAAACTACCGTGGAACTCAAAGACAAAGGAGTCAACTGCAACAAGATGAAGAAGCCAATCAAAGAAGTCAATGGAGTCAACTTCTACATCAGCTAGAGTGGAAACTTAGACTAGTAATAGAAGGGAACATTTCCCTAATCCTAGCACCTAAGTAGCTAGATTTCTATAGCAAGCCAAGTAGCTCTTGAACTTAAGTTAGCAATAAGATAGACTACGAGTCGTTCTTCTGGAACTTTTTTTGAAGTTTTACCTCACTGTAAAGTAGGAGGTTGTGTTGATCTTATGTAAACAGTTCGTGTGTACTTCTATAGACATACCTTGGACTCGCATATGTTTCTGTTGTACCACTCTGAGAGATGTAATATGAGTGGAACGGTGTTTCACTTGTGTTATGTCAACGACTTGTGTACTACACCATGAAGTGGTACGCTGGGTCACCACAGCTGGTATCAGAGCAAATGCTTTGACCCTAGGATTAAAACCCTTTAAAGGAGACCTATAGGTTTGGTAGTGTCTATAGGAAGGTTCTTAGCTAAGTCAACTATGCTAAACCAAATATTTTTCTTTGACTTAAGATGGGTATTCACTTGAGAATAATCCTGACACACTTGAGTCAATCTTTCTTATCTATCTTTCTTAAGTGAAGTTAGTTAGTTATTTTGCTTCATTCCAAAGAATTAGAACACCATTGAAGCTTAAGATAATGGGTGGTAGTAGACCACAGTTGGTATACAACACATGGTAGTCCAAAGAGAGGATACAACCATAAGGAAGATATCCTATTGGAAGAAGTATACCAATACTAGTATGGTTAAGTAAGAGTCATTTAAAATGCCAAATGACTGATGTTAAGTAATGTAGATAAGTAATATGAGGTAGTATATACCTATGATGAGTCAATCATAGGAGGTGAGGCAGAGTAATAGGAGTTATTTAAGTCTACTTTTCATGGTAAAGTTAGTAATCATATATGATTCACTTGAGAATCATGATGTGATGGAGTAGAACATCATAAGTGAGTTAACAGAAGTATGATGAGGAGTAGGATTTAAGGAATAGTTCGAAAGCTTAGGCCTTAAAATCCTGGAAACTGTGTCAAGAAGGTTAGAACCATAGTCCTTAATTTAGAGAAAGCTTATTTATAGCATATCACATAGAGAAATCCTAGAGTTATAGGTGGTATATTCTAAACAATCATGTGTGTAGAGTAGACATGTTAGAACTAATTGTATTATAGGAAGTAGTCTTCAATAGCACATATATATGGTATACTATTTTGTTAGTACTTCCAAAGAAAACTAGGTTAACTTCAACTATCCCAAGCCATTTTGTTTCAAATTGTCTCATTGCAAATGTGCAATGGAGATAAATGTTGAGACAAATAGTAGAAATTCACGTATTCGTGCTAAGTATCACAACCTAAACCTATCTTATGTGGTGTTATATACTACACATCTGATCCTGATGTTTAGGGATGTCTTACCCAATTACTATCTTCAGGCATATAAGGATGTGTATTATAAACACAAAGCTGAATCTTCTTGGATTTTATTGGATTTTCATTGATTGACTAGATCCATACATGAAGTTTGACTTTGATATGCAAATGCATGTTGCAATATCAAGCTCTTACTTGATGTTATAGGTCTAGAGGGTAAAGGTATTCGTGTGAGGAAGTGATGAATTCTGAAGATTTTGAAGACAAGATGAAGGTTCACTTAAAGAAGGAAGTAAAGTTGTGGGAAGTAACCACAATAATCTAAAGGAAGGACCAATCAAACTCACTTTTATCCTTAATCAAGGAGTACTTCAATATGGAAGTATCATGGAAGTGAGAAAAATAGTGAATATGGAGCAGAAGAAATAGGACTGTATTCATTATGGAAGAAGGGAATGCAAGTGAAGTCACTTACAATACTATTTTCATAGTGTCAACAAGTGGTTATCTTGCAAAACAAACCCTAGAAGAAGGAAAATAGACAAGTGAAGTCGTAGTTGGTATAATAGGACCGCAGCTGATATAGGATAACCATGAAGAGAAAGAATGTAAAGTGAGGTATATCTTAACTAAAATTATGTAAGTAGCCATAGCTGGTAGGTAGATATTGACTAAAACCATAACATAGCCACAGTTGGTATCCAATAAGCCACATCTGGTACTAGGTAGTCTGCAGCTGGTACCAGATAGCTCACAGCCTGAACATTTCTTTACCCTAAAAGAAAGGGGGATTCCGCAGCTAGTATTTCACAGCTGGTATCTCATAGTTGGTAAATATTTAGTCGGAGGATTCATAATGGATACCCACAACTGTGTGGATACACCACAAAGAATTCTTCGTGAGACTTTAGAAAAGTACAAAATATAAACCAGACTTAAACCAACTACCTAACCTTGGAGTTTAATGATTAGAAGAAAGGAAGTTTGAAGATCATTAGTAAACTCCAAGGGGGAGAGGAAGGCTGAATGAGAAGTATTAAAATATAATATTTGAAGTATGATGGACCAAGAAGAAGGTCCGAACTGAGAGGAAGTCCGATCCTATTTTCATAAGATTGGTGGAAAGTAACCATATAATAGTACTCTCAGGAGGATGTCAGACCAGAAGCCGAGGTTCATATCTCGAGGAAGTAAGGGTTAAACCTTAACTTGAGTGGGTAATTGTAATTACTCCAAAACCAAGAAAACTTAAGTAAGCTTAAGATAATGAAGTTGGAGGAAGTAGATGTTGGAGGACAATCAAAGTCTAAGAAAACAAAAGACCGAAGGGTTTGACCATACCAAAACATAAGCCTATTAGAAAGATTCCTTTCATGGAACCTAAAGAAACCAAAAGAAGAATAACTAGCATAAACTAGAAGCCATGATTGGATGGACTAAATGAGTCTAATCCATTCGTAGGAATAAACCACTAGGACCATGCCTATTGTAAGTACCTTACTAAATACCATTACTTTCGTTATGGTAGTAAGGGAAAACAATACCTTACTTTAAACCAATCCTTTAGAATCAAGGTTTGAACATCGCAGCTGGTACACCATAGTGCCATATTACATCGCAGCTGGATTACCGCAGCTGGTAGAACCAAGTTTTGAGTACCTAAATAGGAAGATGTCACCACAACCATTAGTAAAGTCCATTAGCATAAGAAGATGTCCTAATCCAAGAATTTTAGGAGAGTAAGCCTATAAGCTTAGAGTGTGGAAAATAATCATAGAATAGAAGAAAGTATCAGTGCCAGACATCAGAAGACTTCCGGAAGGATCTGGACAAGGGATATAATCAATTATATCTAGTGTGATCACCATGGAGTTGAAGGATGGTGATCTGTTCAAGTCCGTTCCACATTCCGAAACATGAGAGCGTTCGAACTTCGGGACGAAGTTCAGTTTAAGGGGGAGAGGCTGTAATATCCCAGGTTTAGAGGCTACAAAATGAGAGAACACCGAAGTGTGCATTGCATTCATGCATAGAAAATCCGGGGAATTTTCGCGCTTCAAATAAAACTTACCACAGTAACTGAAGTTTCACTTGACTTGATGGAATTGAAGTAGATCATCAAGTCAAGCGCTATAAACTTCACTGTGACCTTTGCTAAAACCTTGTTTTGGGTAGAGATGATTTGATCTATGGGCTAGATCAAATGGAATTAGTTTTATCAACAAACAACATCTTAAGTAAGGGTCAACTATAAGATCTTATAAAGGATCTCAATATGACATTTCTTACAACAACACATGAATAATTATTCAATCCTAAATCATAGAACACAATTAATTAAAACACTATTCTATACTTATCTTTTCCATGTCTTTTACTAAATAAATGTTCCTACCATGAGGCACATGGTACATCTTTTCAACTACAATGCTTAAACCCAAGCCAAGGACATTTATATTCATTCTTCATTAACCCTTGACCATTCCAACCTTGTTTCCCAACTCATTCCATTAAACCTTAGAGAAAGGAGAGAATCATTAATATGCTTATATTATCCATTGGGTAGAACCTAGTTTAATATTCAACCTATCTATGTGAGGTAAACCATTAATACTACTCAATGCTATAAGGAGTACAAGACAAGTGCTAAACCCTACTTGACCTAGCTAATACTTAATAGTAAGTAAGACCTCTTTTACTAGTGATCCAAGAGAGAGGCAAGTGTGGTGATCATTACACCTTGGTAATGATCATAAACCCTAAAGAAACCCTACCTATTAAAAAGAGCTCAACCTAAAGAGGTATGCCCAAGTGTATGGACTAATACTTGATCTTGGAGAGAGAACCATAATTCACTAATGAATAATTATGAGGCCAATACTTTGATCATTACAAATTGGGTGATGATCATAAACCCTAAGACTCCAAGTGAGTGTGTTAAGAGAAGTATTAAAGAAGAGAGACTAGTGAGGAATAAGTGGATCATGTCTAATGCATGATCTTACCTTATAAATTGAGATGATAAGTTAAACCTATATATGTGAGGTATAGATCTCATTCTTCCCATGAAATAATAAGTAACTCATTAGTAGTTAATCCGGACCAATACTCATGCCTTGTGTAGTATTGATATGATATTTAAATCTTGCCTATCCAAACACTTGAGACAAACTTAGGATTGCCTTGATACAATAATTCTACCTAAGTGAGGAGGATAACCCTAGCCAATTAAACATAACCAAGCTTATGCTTATATTCTAATCTTAGTTGTGTATCACATTGGTGATCACTACTAAAACCCTAAACCCAATTTGAGTTTTAATACAAGTATAAATTTAGATTACAAATAGAACCCTGCCATGCCTCATGCCTGTTTTCCACTTCAATTAGTGAAGCATTACCAAAACCCTAGTCCTTTCACATAGGATTAGCTCCACATAAAATAATATGTTCTAACTTGTGTATCATGGATCACAAGTATAATCCAAGCTAGAAGTTGCTAAGCAAGATTAGTAATTATAGAGTTTAATCAACCATTTTCTCAAACCTTAAGAACTATCATTCACATAAAATCATGAACCAATTCCATTTCCTTTACCATTTGTTAAACCCTAGCCATAATTAAATTATATGTGAATGATCACTATGGTTAAGCACTAGAAAAATAGAATGTGTTCACCATTCACATGTTATCAATTTTAGGTCTTTTAAAACAGAATTGATTCCTAAATTTAAAGTAATTGAATTGAACCCTAAAATTCATATCTATTTGAATTTTAACTTGTGCTTTATAAGAACTAAAGTTAATCCATTATAAATGGTTGTTTAAAAAAAACAAAAACAATGCAGTGAGTATTATCATAAAATGATATTGATATTCAAATAGTTTTGAACCTACAAAACAAAGCAGAAATCAAATTTGAATTCAAACCAGAAAATAGAAAACAAAATAGAATTCAAAACAGAAATTTAAAAGAAAATGGAGGGAAACTTACCTGGTGGACTTCCGCACCGCAGCAGCCCATCACCACCATCTCCATGCAAGCCCACCTGTAGCCCAGCCCACGAACGAAGTCGACCCACCAGCATACCGTTTCGCCTGCCTTAAAAATCGTGCAAGAGGAGAACGTCGTTGTCTTCTTCTCCGGCGTCGACAGCGCGGCATCGCCAGTAGGCCACGACCTCCTTGCCGATAAGCTTGCCGGACGTCGCCAGACCTCTCAGAAGCGCGTCCAATCTCTCTCGCGTCCGAGTCTATCCGCGGGAGAAAGATCTTCGCCGGACTAGATCATCCAGAGGCCGCCACCTCTTCACCATTGACGTCGTCGTGTCGAGGCTACCGTGCTCCCCTCGGCCTATAAATAGGGGTGAAAGCACCGCCGAGGACTTCTTGATCTCATCCACTCCTCCAGATCTTCTCTATCCCTCTCTATCTCTCAATTTCATCTGCGCCAGTTCGCCGGAGTCGAGCATGAATTCGAAGTTGTAGGCCACCCCAGGGTCCAGGAGGTAGCTGAGCAGCACCGCCGTGTTCTAGAGAGTCTCCTGGCAGAAGGAATCGAAGGGGGAAGCTTCCTATCAACGAAATCGACTTGATCCCTTCCGCTCGGGTTCGTCGGAATCCATGGACTTGCCGTCGTCTCCGACCATCAACGCCTCCGTCGAGCACACCATCATCCTCAGGGTGAGTCGACGCATCTTTAGAGACCACTTGAGCATCCTAGATCCCTCTGTATCTCGGTTTCGAGATCTCGCCGGAGCACCTCGCCGCAGAAGCATGTCGCCGGCGATGCTCCGCTGCTCCTTTTGGAAAAGCGTCATCACCATTAGGTTTACCTTGTTGTCATCGTTCGATTAAGCCTAGTCGCTTGTCCCCAGGTGTCCTAAATCGGCGGCGCCGTCCTCTACTGCCCGCCGACGTCGAGCCGCCGGCGAGTGAGTGACGTGGCCGTGGGACCCGGGAGCATTTTGACTTGGTCGTTGCCCCGTGGCAGTTGACCTAGTCAAGGCCCCACCTGTCTGCGTGTATGGTTAGAAAACGAATCGGTACGATTAGCATTTTCGTTTATTTCAAATTCCAGAAAAATACTGAAACTTTGTAAAATCATACAAAATTCATTTCAACTCAGAAAATTATGAATAATATATCAAAATGCTCACAAAAATAAACTCTATTCAAATAAAATATAAAACAAAAATGTGTGTCAAAATAAAAATTCACTTATTTTTAACTTTGTTAATTATGCCAATTCATTTATTTAAAATACAAATTGAATTCAATAATTAGTGAAGTTTCAAAATTAAATATTAACTATTCAGTAACTTAGTAAAATGTTAGGATTAATCTTATTTACCATATTTGCATTAACTTAATTATTAGTGGTAATTCATAAACCCTAATTTGCAAATTACCATTTACCATTTTCTTTAAATAGCAATAAAGCTAGAAAATATTAAAAGCCAATATCATTTTGGTAGATCAACAATTATTTACTTAAAAATTCTTAAGTTAACAAGTTAAATACTTTAAACCTAATAACAATTATTAAACCCTGATTCTCAATTAAACCTAAATAAGAATTACTCTAATTATTAAAACTTGTAAAAATTAATAAAATGTTAAACCATTACTAATTTTGATTCAAAGTAATTAGTAACCACAACTCTATTACCAATTATCATTTTAGGAGTTGTACCATAACTTAGAAACCCTAGTTTTAATTTAAGTAAGACATTGATCTCATTATTTCATGTGTTCATCCATAGTAGTTGCAAACCTAAAACCCTAAGGATTTAACCCATATGATCAATACACTTTAGTAGTAACTCTAAAACCCTAGTTACTTATCACATGTGATCATGTGAATTTCAAATTTACTTGTAGAATCTTGATAAGTAACCAATGAATGCATGCTTATGATCCCTTAGCATAAACCAAGTCACATGAGATTATCATTCCATGTCCCTATTCTTAGTTAAAACTTATATGATTCACTAGTATCACATAGGTATAAACCCTAGCTTGTTACTACATGTTAGCACCATTGATCATCCATCCTATATACCACATCATTAGGATCAACCTTAATCATCATAATTTAGTAGAACTATAATTATGAACCCTAGTATCAACCTTGTGTAATAATTCACAACACATGCTCCCATTCCACTCAACCCTACTTAGGAAATGATAATCCACTTAGCTTAGGAACTATTAGTGATTATGTAGTAAAGCAATTGTGAAACTATAATAAACCCTAGTGGCTAATTTATAGAACCATCTGGATAACCATCCTTTGAAATGATATCATAATCAACCATAGTAATAAATTGTTAATACTTTCTATGTATAGACCAATTCTATTTAACAATCCAACTAGTTCCTATTAGAGAACTAAATGAATCTAATAAGTAAATCCTAGAAGCCATAACCCCTAATTATAGTAGTTCTTGTTCTTATTTAACCTGTTCTTCAAAAGTTATTCTTTTGAAGTACAAATGTCAATCAAACCTTAGAAGCCCTAATCCTTCTTTGAAATACTCATTAATTCTTAATTAACATGTTCTTCAAAAGTTATTCTTTTGAAGTATAGTATAAGTAATCATCAATCATGTTCTGCAGAACTTAAAATTGACAACTGTTCTTTACATACTATTCCATCACTATTCTTATGTGTATGATTGTTATGATGCCTTATATCACTTGGTTATGATGCTAATATAACCAAACCCTAATAAGAACCTTGTTTGAGAACCATCCTAAAAGTGCAACACACCCTAAAGAAATCCTTACAACTCATCCATCTTAAATCATCGAGGTTAGGTTACGCGCGGGACGATTGCATCTCATACTATGCATTATAGCATCTTTGCCAGTTCTTTAAACATTGTCCTTACCGGACGATGATGGTATTTCAGCATTTGGAGTTCTCACGTATCGAAGCTTTTGCCCGCATAATCTTGCAGTCAAGAAAGGCAAGTTCATCGCTTGCTCATGTCATTTGATTATTTTTATCAAACTATATGCAAAGTACTATACTTATCACTCATGCATTGAAAAGCAAAGTATTATTTTACAATTATGAATATGACTATGTGGTGGGCAATGGAACCATGGTATGTGTTGATATGGTGGAGGTTCCATTGCAATGGGTTATATCACCCTAGGATTAATTACCAATGCCATCCAGTGATTCTAGCGCCGTACAAACCGCGTTGACCATGAGATCTATAATGGCTCTGGGGAAGCCAGCCGTATCTTTTCCCTTCTGCACGCCAACGGATCGGAGAGCCGGTGGGGTGCTGGAGGCACTGCCGCAATAGGTTGGGAAATCCTTTTAAATCCCCATCCATTAGTGATGATAAGCTCTACGATCTATGAGGGATTGTCCGGAGTACACCATGAGTAAAGCCGTATTATCGGGGGAAGTCTACTGGAGGTGTACGGTTGGACAAAAGGGTGGGTTTGCAGTCGCGGAGAAGGAGGTGTGGGCTTGGATCTTTATACTGGCCTCACACCAAAGGAAGTATGAACGGGGGCAAGTCCCTGCGGATGGCAAAAAGGGTGAGATCTCTTGTGGGAAAAGTAACGCACCTCTGCAGAGTGTATCAAATTGTGGCTGTCACTCCCTGTTCCGGGAAGGGAACCGCAAACGCGGCGAGAAAGGAACTCCACGAAGTTCTAGTCAACCTGTGAAGACTGACGGGCATAGTTTTCAGAATAAAATAAACCTTTTGAAGAAATGTTTATGAAAACCTGCATTGGCCTATGACTTTCAGGTCTATGGCTGTAGCTAGTGCATGATACACCTATTTCCTAATATGAACTTGTTGAGTACGCTCGTACTCATCCCTCTCTTGAATCCCCTGCTTAGCTATGGAGGCACCGAAGGAGAAACTACCGTGGAACTCAAAGACAAAGGAGTCAACTGCAACAAGATGAAGAAGCCAGTCAAAGAAGTCAATGGAGTCAACTTCTGCATCAGCTAGAGTGGAAACTTAGACTAGTAATAGAAGGGAACATTTCCCTAATCCTAGCACCTAAGTAGCTAGATTTCTATAGCAAGCCAAGTAGCTCTTGAACTTAAGTTAGCAATAAGATAGACTACGAGTCGTTCTTCTGGAACTTTATTTGAAGTTTACCTCACTGTAAAGTAGGAGGTTGTGTTGATCTTATGTAAACAGTTCGTGTGTACTTCTATAGACATACCTTGGACTCGCATATGTTTCTGTTGTACCACTCTGAGAGATGTAATATGAGTGGAGCGGTGTTTCACTTGTGTTATGTCAACGACTTGTGTACTACACCATGCAGTGGTACGCTGGGTCACCACAGTGCGGCGCAACACCAGGGATTCCGGTGCCAACGTGGGACCTGCACAACAAAATCACAATACTTTGCCCCAACTTAATAGTGAGGTTGTCAATCTCACCGGCTTGCTGTAAACAAAGGATTAAACGTATGGTGTGGAAAATGATGTTTGTTTGCGAAGAACAGTAAAGAACAGAGTTTGCAGTAGATTGTATTTCGGATGTAAAAGAATGGACCGGGGTCCACAGCTCACTAGTGGTGTCTCTCCCATAAGATAAATAGCATGTTGGGTGAACAAATTACAGCTTGGGCAATTGACAAATAGAGAGGGCATAACAATGCACATACATATCACGATGACTACTATGAGATTTAATCGAGGCATTACGACAAAGTACATAGACCGCTATCCAAGCATGCATCTATGCCTAAAAAGTCCACCTTCGGGTTAGCATCCGCACCCCTTCCAAGTATTAAGTTGCAAACAACAGACAATTACATTAAGTATGGTGCGTAATGTAATCAACACAAATATCCTTAGACAAAGCATTGATGTTTTATCCCTAGTGGCAACAAGCACATTCACAACCTTAGAACTTTCCGTCACCGTCCCGCATTCAATGGAGGCATGAACCCACTATCGAGCATAAATACTCCCTCTTGGAGTTACAAGTATCAACTTGGCCAGAGCCTCTACTAGCAATGGAGAGCATGCAAGAACATAAACAACACATATATGATAGATTGATAATCAACTTGACATAGTATTCCATATTCATCGGATCCCAACAAACACAACATGTAGCATTACAAATAGATGATCTTGATCATGATAGGCAGCTCACAAGATCTAACATGATAGCACAATGAGGAGAAGACAACCATCTAGCTACTGCTATGGACCCATAGTCCAGGGATGAACTACTCACACATCAATCCGGAGGCGATCATGGTGATGAAGAGTCCGCCGGGAGATAATTCCCCTCTCCGGCAGGGTGCCGGAGGCAATCTCCTGAATCCCCCGAGATGGGATTGGCGGCGGCAACGTCTCTGGAAGGTTTTCCGTATCGTGGCTCTCGGTACAGGGGTTTTCGCGACGAAGGCTATAAGTAGGCGAAAGGGTAGGGTTGGAGGCGGCTCGGGGGCCCCACACCATAGGGCGGCGCGGGCCCCTCCCTGGCCGCGCTGCCTTATGGTCTGGCTACCTCGTGGCCCCACTTCGTATCCCCTTCGGTCTTCTGGAAGCTTCGTGGAAAAATAAGACCCTGGGCGTTGATTTCGTCCAATTCCGAGAATATTTCCTTTGTAGGATTTCTGAAACCAAAAACAGCAGAAAACAAAGAATCGGCTCTTCGGCATCTCGTCAATAGGTTTGTGCCGGAAAATGCATAATAATGACATAAATTGTGTATAAAACATGTGAGTATCATCATAAAAGTAGCATGGAACATAAGAAATTATAGATATGTTTGAGACGTATCACTTACATTTTATTTTCATATTTTAAACTTGTTCAAATCTTGGTCAAACCGTACCTAGGATTTGACCAAGATTCAAATGGGCATAAAATTTCAAAAAAATGAAAAAATGAAAAACAAAAGAACATAGCCTTCTTATGTCATATAGTAAGCACTCAAGTTGATAAACAAGGTTTAGACATATTCAAACCAGAAAAATCATGTATCTACCCCTAAGCCTGAACTTTGTCTTATGAAGTCAATCACGAAGAGAAGTCGTTTTGGGTTTCAAACATGGAAATTTCAAATACCTTCCCAAAAAGTTTCATTTTGGAGTGACTAAGAAGGATGAAGGCTTACCTTTTCATTTTCATGTTTTAAACATGTTTAAATAAGGAAGCATGGTTCTGAAACCTCATACACATTGTTGCAAAAGTAATTACATCACCTAAACAATACTACTAGTTCATAATTCTAAACTTATGTACAATCTTGGAAACATATAACGCCAGCCTAGTTCACCAATTATCATCATCCCTCTTGATGCGCTTGCCGGTGCCGCTTGTACCTGCCTCCCATGGGTTGGCAGTCCAAGTTCTGCACTCGTTCGCACTTCGTGTGTCGGAAATCTTTGTTGGAGCTTCCCAACCAGATATAGGCCCTGCCCTTGCTAGCTCACCACATCCAGCCGTTGCCCTAGCTTGCTCACCATGTGAACCGCCAACCCACGGAGACCCCGAAGTAGGCTCGCACGGGTCCTTTATCCATGGTGGCATATTCTTCGGATCAAATGGTATGTTGTACCTAAAGCAATAAGATACAAATTCCTAGTAGGTTGTCCCGACAAACTGCTTCTTCTCGTCGCGCCGAGCAGGGGAAGAGCGGCCAACCTAGCCGCTTCCTTGCAATCCGGGCAAACCACTTCCCTTGGAATTGGTTGTGCTTGATGCTGCCCATCATTGATTTTTTTGAGTCACCTGTACAACTCAAAACTGACATACCCATCAATCGCAGCATACCTCAAGTTTACTTCAGGCAATGGCATGCACTCCCATTGATCGTGGCTGCTAGTAGGGAACTTGGTCTTCATGTCTTTGTAAGATGGGTCAATGATGGCGGCTGCCAAATCACCCATGCCAGTCCTATTGCTAGTACCATTGAAATTGATCATATCCTGAATGTCAATCCAATTATGTTCAGGAATTTTAATGCCATCTCTAGCAAACCTGCTAGAGTCACCACTGATGTCAACAGTTGTGAAACAAATTCCTTTATGTTGAAGGAATTCTCACAGTGCCAGATTGTCAGGACTCCTGTATGTTAACACAAATCAATCTTGTAAGATCGTATATGCTGAAATAGTACATATATTTTTCTTCCAGTAAACTGTATACTTGTTGCAGTGAAACAATGATTTTGCATCAGTGATACACATCAAAATAACATGAATTATTGTTGCGACTATCTGATCTAATTATTTAAGTGTCAAGTTAAGATTCAGTTACTATATGTTAATATCTTGACATCCATGCCGATTATTGATACGTCCAAAACGTATCTACTTTCCCGAACACTTTTGCTATTGTTTTGCCTCTAATTTGTGTATTTTGGATACAACTAACACGGACTAACGCTGTTTTCAGCAGAACTGCTCTGGTGTCTCGTTTTTGTGCAGAAATCCAACTTTCGGGAAAAACCTCGGAATTTATGCAGAAGGCCCTATTTTCCCAGGAAACTAACGGAGCCAGAAGGACAATTGAAGTGGAGGCCCGAGGGCCCCACACCATAGGGCGGCGCAGCCCAGGGGGGCCCGCGCGGCCCTGTGGTGTGGCCCCCTCGGCCGGCCTCCGACGCCCTCCTTCGGACTACTTATCGGCCTCGACCTAAAAACAGAGGGGGAGAAGTCGAAGTCGCGAGAAACCCTCCAGAACGCCGCCACATCGCAAAACTCCGTCGCGGGAGCCAGAAGTCTCCGTTCTGGCACTCCGCCGGGACGGGGAATTGGAGGAGATCATCGCCGCCATCACCGCCAACGCCTCTACATCAACCAGCAATGTTTCCCCCATCCATGTGTGAGTAATTCCCCCGCTGTAGGCCGAAGGGGATGGTAGGGATTGGATGAGATTGGTCATGTAATAGCATAAGATTGTTAGGGCATAGTGCCTAGTGTCCGTTATTGGTACTTTGATGATATTGTTGCAACTTGTTATGCTTAATGCTTGTCACTAGGGCCCGAGTGCCATGATCTCAGATCTGAACATGTTATTGCTTCATCAAGATATTCATTGTTTATGGTCTTACCTATAAGTTGTATACACATGTCGCTGTCCGGAACCAATGGCCCCGAAGTGACAAGAATTGGGACAACCGGAGGGGATGGTAGCGATGTGAGGATCACATGTGTTCACGGAGTGTTAATGCTTTGCTCCGGTACTCTATTAAAAGGAGTACCTTAATATCCCAGTAGTTTCCCTTGAGGCCCGGCTGCCACCGGCTGGTAGGACAAAAGATGTTGTGCAAGATTCTCATTGCGAGCACGCACGACTATATATGGAACACATGCCTATTGATTGCTTTGTACTTGGACACCGTTTTATTATTATCTGCAAATGCCCTGCTATGATTGTTACATGAGTTTCTCTCATCCATGCAACGCCCGTCATCCGTCCCCGTGCCTACGGTATTTTAATCCTGCTTGTTTACTAAAATCACTACTCGCTGTCTCTCGTTACTCTGCTCGTTGTTATTTCTCTACTGCTATCGCTATAAAGCTGTTACTACTCGATAAACTCTTGCGAGCAAGTCTGTTTCCAGTGCAATCGAATTGACAACTCCGTTGTTAAGGCTTCCAAGTGTTCTTTGTCTCCCCTTGTGTCGAATCAATAAATTGGGTTTTACTTCCCTCGAAGACTCGTTGCGATCCCCTATACTTGTGGGTCATCAAGACTATTTTCTGGCGCCGTTGTCGGGGAGCATAGCTTTATTTGGAAGTTCACTTGGATTAATATTGTTCGCTGCAAATTCTCCATCATGGGTAAACCTCGCGATACTAAGATCGCCATATTACCATCCACTACAAGAAAAGGAACAATTCTGAATACCTCCGCTACACTTGATTCACCATCTGTGATTGATAAACTTGTTTCACCGCCACATGCTTCGCATGCGGGTACTTCTGCTGAATCTGAACACTCTCATAATATTGATAATGCTTCTGCTGTGCTTGATGATAGTGGTTCATTGGGATCTTTTCTAGATGCTACAATTGCTAGGTCTAGACAAATTGAAAATACTGAAACTCCTAATGCTACTACACCTGTTAGTTCACCTGAACTTGGTTATTTTAGTGATGATCCCGAGGAAGATTATGTGGAGCTTAATGATGATTTTATTGAAAAATGCAATGCTACTACTGATGCAAGAAAAATTAAAAAGTTGCTTGCGGAACATGTCGTTAGATATAAATTGTCTCCCGATCCTAAATTTGCCACATCTCCTATAAACATTAGGGATAAAGATTATGATTTTTCTCTTGATCTATCTCATATAGCTATTGTTGAGAAAACACCCTTTTGTGGTACTGAAAAAGAAAGTGCTGTTGAACACATGACTGAGTTATCTACTCTGAGTAGCTTGTTTTCTGATGATGTCAAGATGCGTACTTACTTTGTTGCTAAAATATTTCCATTCTCATTAAAGGATGACGCTAAAACTTGGTATAATAATTTGCCACCAAATTCTATTAAAAGTCCGAAAGAATTGCTTGATGTTTTCTTCCGCAAATACTTTCCTGCTAGTGCTCAACATGCTGCTTTGCAGAGAATTTATAACTTTAATCAGGAAGATGAAGAGAAATTGCCTGAAGCTTGGTCGAGATTTTGCTCTCTTATTAGAGCTCGGCCTGAGCATGATCTGGAAAAGCATGATTTACTTGATATATTTTATAGTGGACTAACCATTGAGTCTAGGGCATACCTGGATAGTTGTGCTGGTTGTGTTTTCAGGAAAAGAACTCCAGACGACGCTGAAGAATTATTGGCTAAAATAAGCCGGAATCATGATGAATGGACTACGCCTGAACCGACTCCAACTCCAATATTGAAGAAGCGGGGTTTAATTAAATTGAATGATGAAAATATGAGGGAAGCCAAGAAGTCTCTCAAGGAGAAAGGTATTAAATCTGAAGATGTGAAGAATCTACCTCCTATTGAAGATGTATGTGAGATAATTCCCCCTTCATCCATGATTGAGGTAAACTCCCTTCAACGCTTTACTAGGGAAGATATTCCGTATTCGAAACCTCCTGCACAATGCTTAGATGAGTTTGATAATTATATTGTTAAGCAAGAAAATTTTAATATGAGAGTAGAGAATCATTTAATGGAAAATTCTCGAGCTATTAGTGAATTGCATGATATTGTGGAGAGAACCTCCAATGATGTTAAGATGCTTGTTAAACATTTTCAAATGATTCAAACTCAAATTGATCAACTCACTAAAGTGCAAAATGACTTGTTAGGGAATAATTCTAAAGAGAAACATGCTTATGAAGTAACAACTAGAGGTGGTGTTTCTACCCAGGATCCTCTATATCTTGAAGGGCATCCCAAAAGAATTGAACAAGATTCTCAACGCATTGAACCTAGTGCTCATTCTAGGAAGAAAAAGAAGAAGAAGCATAAAAATGTTGTAGAATCCTCTGAACCTGTTAATGATCCTAATAGTATTTCTGATGCTGAAACTGAAAGTGGTAATGAACATGATAATGATAAAGATAATGATAAGAATGATACTCCTGATAAAGAAGAGGTTGAAGAAGAACCTGAAAAGCATGCTAAAAATAAAAAGTACACTAAAGAAGACTTTATTGCTGAGAAACATGGTAATGAAAGAGAACCTTGGGTGCAAAAGCAAATGCCTTTTCCTGCTAAGAAACTAAAATCAAAGGAAGAAGAACACTATAATAAATTTTGCGATTGGATGAAACCTTTATTCTTGCAAATCCCTTTGACTGATGCTATTAAATTGCCTCCTTATTCAAAATATATGAAAGATATTGTTACTAACAAAAGGAAAATCCCCAATGAGGAAATTTCCACTATGCTTGCTAATTACTCTTTCAATGGCAAAATTCCAAAGAAGTTGGGCGACCCAGGTATACCTACTATTCCTTGTTCTATTAAGAATAATTATGTTAAAACTGCTCTATGTGACTTGGGAGCCGGTGTTAGTGTTATGCCTTTTTCTCTTTATAAGAGACTTTACTTAGATAAGTTGATACCTACTGATATATCTTTGCAAATGGCTGATAAATCTACTGCTATTCCTGTTGGTATATGTGAGAATGTTCCTGTTCAAGTTACTACTAACTGCTTGATATTAACTGATTTTGTTGTGTTGGAAATGCCTGAAGATGACAATATGTCTATTATTCTTGGGAGACCTTTTCTTAACACTGCAGGGGCTGTTATTGATTGCAACAAAGGAAAGGTTACTTTCAATGTTGATGATAGGGAGCATACCGTTTATTTTCCCAAGAAGATTGAGAAAGCGTGTGGAGTTAATACTATTTCTAATGTGAGAACTATCAAAGTGGGAACTAATGATTGTCCTATATATGAGCCTAAGGAAGAATATCAAACTCTCGTGATTGGATCCATATCAATACAATTCAAGGTAACATGATTGATTTGAGGTTTATTTCTTCATATGTTATGAAAAAGTTATTTGGTGACAAGACTTGATCAACCTTGTTAACAAATACCTTTTACATGCATAGAGGAGGTAAACAACATATTTTTCTTCCTCCACTTGCTCTAGTTGCTGTAGCACTTTTAATTTGCAAAGTTCCTTAGTTATTTGAAGATTTCGAAATTTTTCCTGGCCAGTAATAATAAACTAAATACCCAGAAATGTGCGTTTTTCAAAGTTTTCAAAAATTCACAAAAATTATACCGTTGGTCCTATTTTTCGACGAGGCACCTGGGAGCACCAGAGGATGACCTGTGGGGCACCAGAGGGCGCCAAACCACAGGCCGGCGCGGCCAAGGAGGTGGCCGCGCCACCATGTGGTGTGGGTCCCCCTCTGCCCCACTTTGCCATCTCTTCCTCCCAGACTCTTCTCTCTCCCGAAAAAATCGACACCAAGTTTCTCTCTCTCGCGTTTTTGCTCCAGAACTCCAGAATTTTCGATCTCTTTGCTCAGCCCAGATTTCTGTCTGAAATTTGACACATTTGCTCTTCGGTATGTGACTCCTCCACCCATCCAAGTAGAATTTCGTTTGGTTGAGTATATCTTGAATATTTTGCTGCTGTAGGTAACATGTTTAGTGAGCTTGCATGCTTGTTCTAAGTGGTAGAAACTAGTTTTGATGCATGATTAGTACTCTAGCAAGTTCCTTTGGAAGTTTCCCTCAATTATACGTCACCAAATCAAATTTTTATATTGGTTATTGAAATTTCAGAAAATGGAGTGGAATAGATATCACTTGAACCAGCAAGAATTGGAAGTTCAACAAGTTATGATAGTCAATCGTGAAGAGGGAGTATACCCCTCTTACTACCCGTGCGCGGATTTCATGAGAAGCGTGGGGATATTTGAAGATGTTCAAACTCTAATTTCTCGTGCAGGGCTGAGTAAGTTTGTTGAAGGAGAGCCAAGACAATATGTAAAATTAACTATGGCTTTTGTGCAGGACTTCAAGTTTAATTGGTCGCGATCTAACCCCACGGTCCAGTATAAAATTTACAATAAAACTGTCAACTTGCCATTTAGTGCTTTTTGTGCAGCAATTAGAATACCGCAATGGGGGTCGTGCGAGAAGATAAGGGGATCGCCGCAAGAACTCTCGGATCTTTACAAGATGATTTGCGATGGAAGGAGTTTCTCAGGTGAAAGTGGTAAAATCACTAGTATTCAGCTCCCGGCTATCCGCTACTTTGCCTATTTTATTACCAAATGCGTTCTCGCTAAAAGGATTGGTGGTAAACTTTCTATCCCGGATTTGGCTTTTCTAGCTGCAGCACTGCAAAATAGTAGGTCTTATAATTTGGGGGCATTAATAGCTTATAGACTTGCTACTAACCATGAGAAAGGTGGAATTTGTGGAGGTCTCATCGCCTCTCGTTTACTAGCTTTTCATAATGTAGCACCTCATCATTTTGATATTCCGTTCCCCATAGAAAAACTTGATATAGCCTCTATGATTAAACATGAATTTGTTTCAGATTCCTCCAACTTGGGTAACCTGTATTATAAGATGATATTTTATAAGAAAGTTTGGAGAATAACTAAGAAAACTGAGAAACTAGTAAGATTGCTCGCGCTGTTTTGTCTAACCTTGATTCCAGGGGAGATTGGTCGGTTACAGAAGGTGCACTGGATGCACACATAGAGAGAGGAGGTCAACATGCAAGAGACGACACGGAGGTCGAGGAGCACCTTGACTCATCATCCGACGCAGCAAGTTCCTCGCATCAACATGGTGGATATGCGGAGCCTCCACATTTTTCTTCTGCGCAGGAGCTTTACTATGACTACTCCATGGACTACCCACCGGCGAGGAACAACGACCCTCGTTGGGGTTGAACTCCACTTAGGCCAAAAGCCTAAGCTTGGGGGGAGGTATACCGGCATCACTCATTCTTTGCATATTATGGTTGCTGGATACTTGTGCATACTTGTTTTGTTCGTTTGAGTGGTTTTCTAATAAGAGGAAGATGATATTTGGGGAAGTGCTGCCTGAAAACAGATTCTGGAACGTTACCGTAAAAATTGTCAAAAATAGCCAGAGCGTCATTTTGAGCTGCAAATTTTTGTGCAGGTTCCCCAGGTTGTTATCTAACTTTCATTAGTTGAACACTTTTCGATCTGAGCAACGTAAGATTTTTGTAAAAATAGATTTCTGTACTGCTGTCAGGTTTTGGCAGATTTCTGCCATCTCGTTTTTCTGTGTTTCTTTTAGTTTGCTATTTCTTGATTTCGCTTTGTTTCCTTCCCAAAACACAAAAAGACCAAAAAAAATTCTGTTGTTTCTCTTCACCATTTGTTTGCTTTGATTTTTTGCATTTGTTTCACTTTATTTGCTATTGCTAGTTTGCTATAAGAAAACCCAAAAAGATTTTGCTTTGTTTGCTTGTTTCTTCTTGTTCTTGTTTCTAATTTGAAAACACCAAAAATATTTGCTGTTCTTTTCTGGTTTGTAAAGTTCTTTGTGAGTTCAATGGTCTTCGGTGGCTGGAGCGTGGTTTTCATTTCATATTATCCAAGCTGCACAAGTGGAAAGGCAATAATGACGATCTACGACAATCTGATTGTGGTGAGAGGCTGGTATGAACTCTATTTGTTTTCATTTTTGTACATATACTCATCCATGTGAGCATGCTTAGTTGGTTCATGTGAGGTATATGTTATTTGAGAAAGTCTAGTAGTTCATGATCTCTCATGTTTAGCTCCAATTTATTAATATGAGTAGCATGTCATGGATGTTTGTTTGCATTGTTTTATTCATAAGTAAGTATGGCATTGTGGTATCCTCCTCTGAATAATTCATTTATATTGACTTGGCACATGCTCACGCATGCATATGACTGAACAAAAAGTCAATTAAGCCTCGATGATCTATATTGCTTCGAGTTCTTGTATCACTTTTATGCCTCCGTTAATTTATTTTGCCGCAAGCATGATTATGACGATTCTTGCTCTCTTGATTTGTCGCTCCCTAGTCTATTGCTAGCCTCCACTTGTACTGAGCGGGAACGCTGCTCGTGCTTCCAAACACATGAAAACCAAGTTATTCCAAAGTGTCCACCATAAATACCTATGCATGGCATTTCAAACCATTCCAAGTAAATTCTCATGCGCTACCTTTAAAACCTTCAAAATGCTTCTCAATTTGTGTTTATGTTTCATAGCTCATGAGGAAGTATGTGGTGTTTAGCTTTCAACCTTGTCATTTACTTTTGACGGACTCTCATATGGACTAGTGGCACATCCGCTTATCCAATAATTTTGCAAAAAGAGCCGGCAACGGGATTCCCGATCCCAAATTAATTAACTTAAATAGACACTCCTCCATGGTTTGTGATTGATGGACGGCACCCGAAGGATTCGGTTAGCCATGGCTTGTGTAAGCAAAGGTTGGGGGAGTGTCATCATCATAATAAAGCTAAAATAAAAAGGCACTCCTTCATGGTATGAGATTGTTGGCGGGCACCCGAGGATTCGGTTAGCCATGGTTTGTGAAAGAAAGGTTGGAAGGAGTGCCAAATAAATATGCAATAATTCATGGGAGCCGCTCTTGAAAGTCCGGTTGGCGAGGTAGTTAGTGTACCCATTACCATTCGTTGACAACAACAAACACCTCTCAAAATAATTTTACTCCTGCCTTTATAAAAATGAAAAGCTCTAGCGCATGTTAATCCCTGCTTCCCTCTGCGAAGGGTCAATCTTTTACTTTTATGTTGTGTCTCCATTATTTCTTTGAGCACTATCTTGAGAGCACAACTGTCATTCTTAATATAATATGCTTGTCTCAAAATATGATTGATTGTGGTATAACTTTGATGCATTTATCTTTTGACAATCACTACTTCTAGTCTTTCTATGAACTCCAGAGGTGCCCGGGCATTTATGTTTTGCCAATCAAATACAGGCAAGCGAGATACCACTTTATCATGCTCTCTTATGAACATTGAAATCTTGCTTATATACATGATTCATGATGCTTCTTATTAATTGTTGGTACCTCTCCATGATTGACATAGCTGTTAGATGATCTTATTTGCATGTATCTCATTATGAACTGCTTAAGTATTAGCCATAGCATGAGAATATATACATCATATGAGCAAATGTGTTCGTGAAAGTTCTTTTATCGCTCAGTTGTTAACTGAATTGCTTGAGGACAAGCAATAAGCTAAGCTTGGGGGAGTTGATACGTCCAAAACGTATCTACTTTCCCGAACACTTTTGCTATTGTTTTGCCTCTAATTTGTGTATTTTGGATACAACTAACACGGACTAACGCTGTTTTCAGCGAAGCTGCTCTGGTGTCTCGTTTTTGTGCAGAAATCCAACTTTCGGGAAAAACCTCGGAATTTATGCAGAAGACCCTATTTTCCCAGGAAACTAACGGAGCCAGAAGGACAATTGAAGTGGAGGCCCGAGGGCCCCACACCATAGGGCGGTGTGGCCCAGGGGGGGCCCGCGCGGCCCTGTGGTGTGGCCCCCTCGGCCGGCCTCCGACGCCCTCCTTCGGACTACTTATCGGCCTCGACCTAAAAACAGAGGGGGAGAAGTCGAAGTCGCGAGAAACCCTCCAGAACGCCGCCACATCGCGAAACTCTGTCGCGGGAGCCAGAAGTCTCCGTTCTGGCACTCCGCCGGGACGGGGAATTGGAGGAGATCATCGCCGCCATCACCGCCAACGCCTCTACATCAACCAGCAATGTTTCCCCCATCCATGTGTGAGTAATTCCCCCGCCGTAGGCCGAAGGGGATGGTAGGGATTGGATGAGATTGGTCATGTAATAGCATAAGATTGTTAGGGCATAGTGCCTAGTGTCCGTTATTGGTACTTTGATGATATTGTTGCAACTTGTTATGCTTAATGCTTGTCACTAGGGCCCGAGTGCCATGATCTCAGATCTGAACATGTTATTGCTTCATCAAGATATTCATTGTTTATGGTCTTACCTATAAGTTGTATACACATGTCGCTGTCCGGAACCAATGGCCCCGAAGTGACAAGAATTGGGACAACCGGAGGGGATGGTAGCGATGTGAGGATCACATGTGTTCACGGAGTGTTAATGCTTTGCTCCGGTACTCTATTAAAAGGAGTACCTTAATATCCAGTAGTTTCCCTTGAGGCCCGGCTGCCACCGGCTGGTAGGACAAAAGATGTTGTGCAAGTTTCTCATTGCGAGCACGCACGACTATATATGGAATACATGCCTATTGATTGCTTTGTACTTGGACACCGTTTTATTATTATCTGCAAATGCTCTGCTATGATTGTTACATGAGTTTCTCTCATCCATGCAACGCCCGTCATCCGTCCCCGTGCCTACGGTATTTTAATCCTGCTTGTTTACTAAAATCACTACTGCTGTCTCGTTACTCTGCTGCTTGTTATTTCTCTACTGCTCTTGCTATAAAGCTGTTACTATCGATAAACTCTTGCGAGCAAGTTTGTTTCTAGGTGCAACTGAATTGACAACTCCGTTGTTAAGGCTTCCAAGTGTTCTTTGTCTCCCCTTGTGTCGAATCAATAAATTGGGTTTTACTTCCCTCGAAGACTGTTGCGATCCCCTATACTTGTGGGTCATCAATTATCGGTGAGTATGAGTACATGAAATTTGTGCAAATTTTGAGTACCAAAATCATGAAACTAGATATAGTGGTCAATCCAAAAAAATTATACAAGTTTGTTGGATATTACGTTCCAGACCACATTTTTCATACAAGTTAGTTTGTTCGTGTTTTCATACAAGTTAGAACCTAGTCTATTTCGAAATAAAAAAGCAGATCCAAGATAAAGGAAGAGTTTCTATATTAAAAAACAAAAGGATAAAGGAAGGCATGTGAAGAACATACATGCAGAAATGGTACACCAGGACATAGTCGTCCATGGCCAACTGAACGACGACGGTACTTACTTGGTCCGAAGAGTATTCTAGGTCGAGGCCGATGAACCTGGGCCTGTCCTCTAGCAGCTTTTGTTCGTACATCTTGAGGGTGCGCTCGAGAACGGAAGGGTCATTCATGTAGACCACATTCAACTTGGTCGTCCCATGGGGAACGATGCTCCTCTTTAGCGTAAACAGGCCGCCGTCGGTCATGGCAGCGCTGAAGCACATCGAACTGGTCGGAGGGATTGAGGGGGAGGGAGGGAGAGCAACTGCAAACAACAATGGGGTTTTTTGGAACTTGCCGAAATGCAGGGGAGAACGAACCGCCAGGGGTTGTTTAGTGGGGACAGATGGGAATAATATTGCGATGAGGTTGAGGAATTAACTCCAACCGCCATTTAAATCTAGTACTCCCTATAGTCAGTTGATAGGAAATGGACGGGCAAGATTGATTCTAGGGAGACGAATCCCAATATTTTCCCAATTTATTTGAGTTGTAATATAACCATCGTTAATACTTGAATTGAAAAATATTTACAAAATTAATTTATTATATACTACATGATGAGATAATCCAACAAACCATGGAAATGCATGGCCATCCAACCATGTCACCCTCTTGTGAAAATTGTATAGGTGGTAGTGTGCGCAATACACGCGGTAGCCACTTAACAAATACATCCTTTTAATTTTGCCCCCCTTAATTCGGCCAATAAAAATGAAAAGACTTTATGTGGAAAACCAAAAAAACTGTATTTGGCAAAGTATAGTTGAAAATAAGAAGTTTTTCATTGATCTCTTAAAAAAGGGGTCATGATTCAAAAGTTCGCCATGCATGGTTCTTGCGGTAACCAAGCTAGCTCACCCATGTGGCAAGAAGCGAATCAATGTCCAACGTGCATGGTTCCAAAAATATATATTTACAGAATGATTCTGCTTCTAAGGAATATTTGTGTCGTTGCCTAATCGACGGTACCTCGGAGGAGGGATCCTCACGAGGGGGAGAAGAAGTAGGGGCCATAGGGCGGAGTGCACACGGGACGGTGGTACGCGAGTTACCCAGCTTCGGAACACCTGCACGATGACAGGGCCTACTGCTGCTTGTCTGGAATTATCTGGGCACTTTCGCGTTGTTACAATGAGTTGTGGTTGTGCCTCTAGGGCTCCCGGGATCCGGCTTATATAGACGCACGGATCTAGGGTTTACATGGAGAGTCCTAGCCAGAATACAAGTTGCCTAACTACGGTACAAAGTCTTGCCGTGTACGTCAAGGATCCGCCTTCCTTCTAGGTCACGCTGGATCCGGATACTTCATGGGCCTTCACGGATCCGGCCTCCTTCGTAGGTCGGTTTAGGATCCGGCTCCTCGTTCCTGGGCTGGACTTCATCCTTCATGATCTACAGCAACTGGGCCGCCCGATGGGCCACATGCCTCACCACCAACTATTTACTTGATTCCGGGTTCGCTCCTTCGGAAATCCTTCATCTTCAGATCACGCACAACAACGGAAGCTCCGCTTTTCCCGCACACAACTTCCTCATTTCCCGCGCTAAATTTTCGCAGATGCAAATCTTTAGCCGGAATTTTCGGGAGTGCATGGTTAAGTTACCTCCACGTCGTTTTACCGCACTTGACCTAAAACACGTGTCATCCATCCAACGGTGTGACCGTTCCGTTTCCACCGTCGGATCCGAATCCCGAATCTCCGCGCGCGGCCTATAAATACCCCGCGGCTCGGTAATTTCTCATTCTTTCACCTCTCCTCACCACTTCGTCTTCCTCCTCGCGCCGCGCCGCCCGCCAGATCTCGACTCCGGCGAGCTTCGCCACGGTGAGCTCCGCGCGCCGCCAAACCAAGACTCCCCTCGCGCCAAGATTCCCGCGGTTGAACGAGAATTTCGCTCCGCCGCCGATTCGTGGTCACGCGGGACGGTTTTCTTCAAGTCCGGCGACCTCATCTTCACTGGAGCTCCATCGAGCCACCGCGCCATTAGCGGTAAGTGCGCCGGCCTCGTAGAAGATAGACCTAGTGTAGAAGATAGACTTAGTGATCCGGGTACTCAAATACTTTGTATGGGCGCAGCCGGAAGCATGCCACTCGATTCGTCGCACTGTACTGGTAGCTCTCCGAGTAGCCCGGATCCCAATCAAATAGAACCCATATGCCCGGATCCCATGTCATTCCTGCCACCATATGTTTCCGACATTAGACTAGCTCAACCTTTTTCCGCATCTTCCAGTACCGCTCCAGGCCGGATCCCCTCCCTCCAAGAGCTTCAAGAAGAACTCGAGGGACAAGCTAGGATGGCTGCCAAGGTTCAGGAGGCGGAAAACAAGAGAACGTCCAAGGCCCGGATCCGTGAAGGAGAGTGGGGTCAGTGGTGGCCCTGCGCAACTACTGATGTGGAGCTTAGAGAGCTCCAGAACGAGGGCATGATCTCCACACATTGGAGTTTCACTCGTGATTCCGACGTCCCCAAGCCAGAAGCCGGAGAAATTGTTATGACCAAGGCTTGGGTGGAACGCGGACTTTCACTTCCCTGTTCGGAGTTTTTTCTCTCCGTCCTCAACACATACGGGCTCCAGCCCCACAACATCTGCCCAAATTCATATCTCCTCCTGTCCAACTTCATGACTCTCTGCGAAGGGCACCTTGGGATCCGGCCAGATGTCAAGTTATGGCAATTCTTTTTCCGGGTGAAGAAAGAAACCAAGGACAAAGCAATGGTGAACTGCGGAAGCATGACGTTTATGCTCCGCCCTAGCCGCATGTATCCTCCCCATGACTCGCACGAATCCGTCCGGTACTGGAACGCCGGATGGTTCTATGAGAAGAATGCTTCAGTTCCGGATGTCCATGAAGGCCTGCCCCAGTTCATCAACGAGCCTCCGGAAGAGCTCGCAAGCTGGAGCTTCGTTCCTTCGCTCGCCCAAACTCCGATCTTGGAGAAGGCAGCGCGGAGAATCTCCTGGCTAGTTCACGACGGACTGACCGGAGCCCAGCTCACACTTAGCTGGTTCTCCTGGAGAATCCAGCCTCTACGCTACAACGCGCGCCTGATGTGCGCTTATACCAGGGCGGACGATCTTCTCCGGGTTACCCGCCACGATCTTCCAGCCGACTCTCTGAAGAGAAGGTTCAAGACGTTGGTGAAGATTCCGAGGGGCCAGCAGGTCCCGGAACTGATCAAGGACATCTACACAAACGACCAGTGTCCTCCGGTAAGCTTTGTTCTTTTCATTGCTTCAAACTTGGCAAGTCTTTGGATGTTAACTCTAACTTTTATTCATATTCCTTCCAGCTCAACACTTTGGCGGAGGAAAACTTCCGCACCATTCTTCGTGTCCCTGTCAGCGGCGACGCGGCGGAGGAGGCTCCGGAAGACGATGAGGAGGAAGAGGAACAGGCACCCCGCAAGGCGGCCCCTCGACCTACGAAGCGTCCCCGCGCCAAGGCTTCCGGCACTGAAGCCGGAACTAGCGGCGAGGCCTCCGCCAAGAAGCCCAAGACCACAAAACCACCTCTGCTAGACTCGAGGAAAGCGGAGCGTGCGCGCCTAAGGATGCTTTCAACAGCTGGCCAGCGCACGCGCCCCATCATCCCCGGCGCCCCGTAAGTTTCCGAACATGATGCAATTTATCTTGGCGAAATTATCTCTTGTCTAATCCCTTTCACTTGTTTGTAGGAATCCGAGCACCACTGCCACGCGGACCACCGGCCAAGAAACTATCACCAAATATATGAAAAAGTCTCCGGCAGTTGGTCCTTCTACTCCAGTTCCACCAAGTGCCTCCCACCCAACTCCTCAACCGTCTCCCCCTCAGGCTGATCCATCTCCCCCTCCTGCCGCAAACACTCCACCGGAAATAATTCCGGTTAGCAGCGAGAATGTGGGTGGAGAGGATCCTAAGGCCAAAGGCCCTGCCCAAGAAGACGCGGAAGTACAAGGCCAAGGAGAGGCTGAAGTTACTTCTTCTGAGAAGGCTGGAGATGGCGCTGGCGACATCGTCGTTTTTTCGAAGAACTTCGGAGATCTGGCTGACACCACTTCCACCCCCAAGGCGTATGCGACCAAGTTTTTCAACAAGCTGTCCGAGGCGGAGAAGTGGGCGCTTGAACAAGACTTGCTCAACGCCATGCTGAACAACGCCTGGGGGAAGCCTGACTCCAGGACGTCGGAAATCCAAGACTTCAAAAAGAACGTCGGCCAGTTCTTCGACCAGCTCATCTGCAAGCAAAAGGTACTCCCCAGTAGCCCCCAAGCATGTAAGCGGAAACTCAAAAAATAGTTAGCGCTTAGATGCTTAGAGAAAGATTACTTCCGGGAAGTTTGTTAAATTGGATCAGTAGCCCCCAAGCATTATGGCGGAAAAGTTCCGGCAATAATGCTTTAGAGAAAACCACTTTTACAGGCGGAATTTTTACTCCTGCTCTGTCTATGTTTTACAGGAACAGCGAGCACTCGCACTATGAGCTGCACAAGAACATTGCGCTTCGGCGCCGCGTTACTCCGAATCGGGCGGAAAATATCCGGACTCGAAGGATGAGAATGCGGAACTGACCAAGCAACTGGCGGACGCCCAAGGTTGGTTTCCGCCTTCTTCGTCATTAGTCATATTCCGACTTTGAACTTGCTGTTAACTTATGTTATTATAGGCGCATCCTCTTCCCTTGCTACAGCCTCGTCTGAACTTGAGAACCTGCGCTCCTCGTACCAAGATTTGGAAACGAAACTAAAGGAGGCGGAACTAAAGAGGGAGCAGGCCGAGAAGCAGCTGGCGGAGAAAAACTCCGAGCACATCAGGGAAAAGGGCGAAATGATTCTGAAGAAAAATGCTGACAGCGAGACCATCAAGAGGCAGCAAAAAGAGCTCAATGGACTCCGGAAATATATGGAGACCGCGGAGCATCACTGGGATTTGCTCAATGAGAACATCTTGGGTACGATACTGAAACCTTGTCCAGATGTTTGCTCCGACTTTCTAGTTTGCGCTCAATTTGCATGCTTATATCTGATTATTTTTATGCAGAGCCACTTGGGTATTCGGAGCAACTCGCAGGCGCCGGAATTTGTTCCCACGGGATGACCTTCTTCAACTCGCAGGCGACGATTGCAAGGATCTCATCTCCGCCTCCCGCAAGATATGCTATAACTTATCCATCAAGAGGAGTCGCACTTGCAACGTTCGCAAGCTTGTTGGAAAGATGGACGTTCTTCCGGAGCTGGTGACGGATCTGCAAGCATCATCAGCCCGAGGCGCAGCTGCAATGACGTTGGCTATGTGCTTAGCACATAACCCGGATCTTGATCTTGATGTGGTAACCACGGGCGTTCCTCCGGATGCGAATGTTGACGCGCTCCTGATGCGAATGTTGACGCGCGCAGGATCCAGCATGAGGAATTCTACGACAAGGTCGTTCTTCCTGCAGACGAGCCCTTGGAAGAGGAACTTCAAAAGGAGCTCGCCGCAAAGGCGCGACCTGCGGAATCCGGAACTCAATATACCTGGACCAGCTCCAAGGACGCTCCCCAAGAAGAACCCAAGACCAGCACTGCAGCTTCTGATGAAGAAAAAGAAAGTGACGAAGACGTGTCATCTCCGGCCGAAGACGCCGAGAAAAAAGATTCAGAGGGCAAGACTTCTCCGGCTAAGGGGGAGTGAGAACTTTTATTCCCGCGGGAAAGACAATGCATCATTTTGGCCCCAGCGAGGGTTTGTAATATAAGTTTAAATTCTTAAGTAGCTAGGAACGAAACGATTATGCATGGGGCGGAAACACTTATCCTGCTATCCGTTAATGTTATGTGCATGTTTCGTTTTGTGTCGGAAAGCAAGTGCTGATTTCGTTGTTTTCCGGCTTGCCCGCTTGACCTTCCGCGAGCCGGAAGACCTTAGCCGGAAACGCTCGCCAGCGGCGACGAAGCCCAATGGCAATCCGTCAATAACCGCGGAAACAAGCCCCCAAGCATAGGTGCTGGAAATCGCTACTAGGAATCCACGAGTTCGCAACAGACAACAACTTAATCAGAAAACTTAAGCTTACGCCCTAAAGGATGATTTTTGAAAATCACAACTTTTATACACGCCTAGGCGGAAAAATCCAGCTCTGCGGTTTTAGTCGGAAAACATACACGATCTAAAAATGAACAAGTAAAGGAGGTAAAAGACTCAGAGAGTGAACCATAAGCTTTATTTCATTGATCATGTATAACTATTACAGAGTTTGCAACTCGGAAAAAATATGCTAAGTGTAGAAAGGACGTAGCTGTGCGATGTTCCAAGGGCGATCTGTCTCGTCGTAGATATCATCCGGATCCTTACGCTTGCGTTTCCGGTGCCAATTAGCAGGTCTATCCCTCAGCTCGCGGAAATCAACAAGGTAGTACGACCCGTTATGAAGCACTTTGCTAACGACGAAGGGTCCTTCCCATGGAGATTGCAGCTTATGGTCTTTCACCTGTCGAAGGCGGAGGACCAGGTCTCCTGCCATGAAGGAGCGATTCCGAACTTGACGACTGTGATAACGTCGGAGCTTCTGCTGGTAGATGGCGGAGCGCTGGTCAGCTAAGTTCCGAGCTTCCTCGATCAGGTCCACAGATAGCTGTCTGGCCTCATCAGCTGTTTCTTCATTGTAGGCGGAAACTCACGGTGAATCGTGGATGATGTCGGAGGGAAGTACGGCTTCGGATCCGTATACCAGGAAAAATGGGGTAAACCCTGTTGATCTGTTAGGGGTAGTTCGTAAACTCCACAGAACAGCCTTCAACTCATCAGCCCAAGCTCCAGCTGCTCGTCGCAGCGGTCCTTCAAGGCGCGGTTTAATTCCTGATAATATTAGGCCGTTAGCCCTTTCAACCTGACCATTGGATTGTGGGTGAGCCACAGATGCAAGGTCCAGCCGTATCCCCATTGTGTCACAATAATCCCTCAACTCTCCTTGAGCGAAGTTTGTGCCATTATCTGTGATTATGCTGTGTGGGATGCCGAATCTCATCACGAGGCTGCAGACGAATTTTAGTGCCGTAGCACCATCGGCTTTTCTCACTGGCTTAGCCTCGATCCATTTGCTGAACTTGTCAACGGCGACCAGGAGGTATTCAAAACCGCCAGGAGATGATCTTTTTAACTTACCAACCATATCGAGCCCCCAGACCGCAAATGGCCAGGTGATAGGTATGGTCTTCAGCTCTTGGGCTGGAGCGTTTGGTTGAGTAGCGTAGTACTGACAACCTCGGCAGGTCTTGACTATTTTGTCGACGTCTTCTTTAGCTGTGAGCCAGTAAAAACCTAATCGAAAAGCTTTTGCAACGAGCGATCTGGGGGCGGCATGATGCCCGCAGTCCCCTGCGTGGATCTCTCTGAGGATTTCAATGCCATCTTGATTGGAGACGCATTTGAGAAATATCCCTGCTGCGCTTCGTTTGTAGAGCTGTCCGTCAACAATTGTGTAGGATCTCGCTCGTCTGACGATCTGTCTTGCGAGGACCTCGTCCTCAGGCAACTTCTGATCGATGAGGTAGTCCAGGAAAGGCTGTGTCCAAGCCGGAATGATAGCCATCACTTCCCTAGCCGGAGATACTGCCACCTCTGGGTTTTCCGGGTTAGCGCCCTTTACCGAGGGTATCCGGAGATGCTCCAGGAAAATGCCAGGCGGAATTTGCTTCCTGCCGGATCCGAGCTTGGATAGCATGTCTGCCGCTGTGTTATCGTCTCTCCTGACGTACTTGACTTCGTATCCGAGGAAGCACTTGGCGATCTCATCAACTTCGTCTCCGTAGGCCGCCATGACGGAGTTTCGGCGTTCCAGGTTCCGGCTACTTGTTGTGCCACCAGGTCGGAATCTCCACGAGCATATGATGTGCTTGATCCCAATTTCCTTAGCGATGCGCGGACCGTGTAGTAGAGCCTCGTATTCCGCCATGTTGTTTGTAGCTTCGAAGTGGATCCGCGAACGTCACTGCAGCTCTTCTCCGGTAGGGGACTTCGGGGTGACTCCGGCTCCTGAGCCTTGATGCTGCTTGGATCCATCGAAGTGCATGACCCATGTCTCTGGTTCCAGCTCCAGACTTGCATCCGGAGCTTCTGTCCAATCTGCGACGAAATCTGCCAAGACTTGGGATTTAACCGCAGTCCTAGGCTTGTAAGCGATGTCGAAGGCAGATAATTCGATGCCCCATTTAGCCGTACGTCCTGTCGCGTCAGCGTTGTTGAGAATTGTTGACAGCGGAGCCTTGCTCACAACTGTTACTGGGTGCTCTTGGAAGTAGTGTCTCAGCTTCCTGCTGCCTAGAAACACTCCATAGGCTAGCTTCTGAAAGTGAGGGTATCTTTGTTTTGACTCCGTTAGCACCTCGCTAATGTAGTAAACAGGTCTTTGGACGTCATATTCATGACCTTCTTCCTTTCGCTCCACCATGATGACGAGGTCGATGACTTTGTTGGTAGGTGCCGGATAAAGGAGCATTGGCTCGACTCTGCTGGAGCTGCCAAGATAGGTGGGGAGGTGAGTATTTCCTTCAACCCCCGAAGAGCTGCGTCGACTGCGTCGTCCCGCACAAATTTGTCTCGTTTTCTTCAGCAGCTTGTACAGAGGTAGCGCCTTCTCGCCAAGACGGCTAACAAACCTACTGATTGCTGCAACACAACCAGTTAGTCGTTGCACATCTTTGAGACAAGTTGGCCGTTTGATGCACAGGATTGCCTTGATCTTTTCCGGGTTAACCTCAATGCCTCTGTGAGAGACTATGAAGCCAAGGAGTTTTCCGGCTGGCACGCCAAAGACGCACTTCAGCGGATTCAACATCATATTGTACCTGCGGAGGTTGTCGAAGGTTTCGTGAGGTCGCCGATCAAGTCGGATCCTTTCCGGGTCATGACCGCGATGTCGTCGACGTAAGCGTGCACGTTCCGGCCAATTTGGTCCTTCAGGCACCGCTGCATCGTACGTTGGTAAGTAGCACCTGCATTTTTCAAACCAAAAGGCATAGTAACATAGCAGTAAGTACCAAACGGGGTAATGAATGAAGTCGCCTTTTGGTCGGATTCCTTCATCCGGATCTGATGATACCCGGAATACGCATCAAGAAAACACGAAGTTCCGCCCCCGCCGTCGAATCAATGACTTGGTCAATGCGCGGCAAGGGGAACGGATCCTTCGGGCAATGCTTGTTCAAGCCGGAGTAATCGATGCACATTCTTAGTATTTCAGTGTTCTTTTTGGGTACAAGGACGGGATTCGCGACCCAATCGGTGTGGATAACTTCTATTACAAAACCTGCTTCTAGTAACTTTGCTAGTTCCATTCCTATGGCGCGGCGCTTCTTATCTCCAAAGTGTCGCATAGCTTGCTTCACCGGTTTAGCCCCCGGATTTATGTTGAGGTAGTGCTCGGCGAGTTCCCTAGGTACTCCGGACATGTCAGAAGGTTGCCATGCGAAGATATCCATGTTAGCGCGGAGGAACTCGACGAGCGCGTCTTCCTATTTTGGGTCCATGTTGGCTCCGACTGAAACCTGTTTGGAAGAGTCGCCTTTGATGAGGTCGTGTTTCTTGGTTTCTATCGCGGCCTTGAAGGAGGTTTTCTGCTCGGAGATCTGCTTCTTGGTGGTCTGCATCTCAGTCGGATCCACCGCGGCTCTGTAGCCTTTCAGCTCTTCTCCAGATATCACAGACTCTGCGAAGGCAGCTTCGCCTAACTCGCACTCATGAGCCTTTTTGTAGTCTCCGGATACGGTAATCATACCTTTAGGACCCGGAATCTTGAGCTTGTTGTAGATGTAGCACGCTCTTGCGTGGAACTTGTGGTAGGTGGGCCTGCCGAAGATGACGTGGTAGGAGCTCTTGAACGGCACAACTTCAAACGTGATCTTCTCTTCGCGGAAATTATGAACATCGCCAAAAGCCACGGGAAGTGTGATGCTGCCGAGGGAATTCGCCTTCTTACCCGGAACCACGCCATGAAACTCAGTGTTGCTGTGTTTCAGCTGCTCCTTGGTGAGGTTCATCCGCTCTAGAGTCTCCAGGTACATGATGTTCAAGCTGGCTCCGCCATCCATGAGGCACTTGGAGAAGTCATACCCATCTATGCGGGGACTTACAACCAAGGCGTAGCATTCTTTTGGCACAATTGCGGGGTGATCCTTCCTATCAAATGTGCACGGGATTTCCGACCACCTGACGTACTGCGGCACAGCCGGAACTATGGCGTTCAGGATCCGGGTGGCTGACTTGGAGGCGCGTACTGTTGGGGTCCCGAGGAAAGTGTGGTAAGCCCCCACGCTCTTTTTGTCGAATGGGTTGGATTTACCTGCGGATCCTGCCTTGGGATCCGGCGAGTTATCGTCCTCATCCATCGCCTCGGAACTATCTTCCTCTTTGTCTTTGTTCTTGCCCTTGCCACCTTTGCCGCGTGGGCGGTGCTTCCGGGCGCGCTTGTATCCTGCCTCCGGGTCGTTCTTTAGATCATTGACCCACTTGCAGTTGCGGTTGGTATGAGTGGACTTCCCCGTGACCGGATCCAGGTGGGCCAGGCAGGGCATGTCTCTGTATTCCTCGTAGGTTTGCGGAGCACGGGATCCGCCAGCCGTGACCTCAGAGGTATGCTGCTGACCCCTGCCGGCTCCGCCTCCACGTCCACGTCCTCTTCCGCCTCCTGAACCTCCGCGTTGAAACGCCATGGCGACCATCTCGGATCCGCCACTCTTCTGGTCATCAGGGTTCTTGCGCTTATGGCTGCTGCTGCTACCGTTATCACGGTTCTTCTTTTGTTGATGCAGGGGGATTGCTGTAGCTGCGAGATCACCGCCTGCGTCATCATCGGCGGCAGTATGATCACTGGCGATGGAGATCATCTCATCCAAAGTCAGCTTGCTTGAGTTAGCCAAACGAGTGAGCGTATGCCTCAGCAATCCTCCCCTCTGCAGTCCACCAATGAAAGCGTACATGGCGGTGGTGTGGTCGACGTTTTCGCACTCGTTCCTGCATGCCAACCATCGTGTGAGGTAGTTTCTTGAGGTTTCTCCCTTCTTCTGGATGCAGGCTTGCAGGTCGCTTGCCGTGGCAGGTCTTTTGTAGGTGCCTCTGAAGTGTTTCTCGAAAGCGTTCTTCAGGTCGAACCAGCAAAAGATGGAGTTCTTCTCGAGGTCACCGAGCCGGATCCGGGCTGGACCTACAAGGTACAACCGGAGCATGCGGCGAGCGATGTTAGGGGTTCCTCCGGCAAAGGTTACTCGCATTATAGTAATCCTCAATCCAGGTATCCGGCCTTTCGGTGCCATCATAATGCTTCAGATTTCCGGGTAGCTTGAGGTTCATCCTTGGCTTTGGTTCCTCTCGAATCATCCTGCCAAAGCACTTCGGACCAATGTAGTCGGTTCTGTATTCGTTAAGGCGATCCCGTGCATCGCGCGGGCCGTGGCGAGGGGATTGTGAGCGAGAGCGAGATCTCCGGCCGTCGCCTCCGCCTCCACCTCCGCCGCCACCGCTAGGTGGTGGTGAGGGAGACCTGCGAGCTGGGCGGTCCGATTTCTTGCTTCCGCCATCTGATTCTCCTCGGCCTTCCTGGTGCTGGCTCCGGCTCCTGTGGCTGCCTTCGCCCTGGCGCTGGCTGCCCTGGTCGTTCCAGCGAGGCTCCGGGTCACGGCTCCGGCGAGGCTCTGGGTCACGGCTCCGACGAGGCTCCGGGTCACGGCTCCGACGAGGCTCCGGGTCGCGGTTCCGGCGAGGCTCTGGGCCGCGGTCTTCATTCCGACCCCTCCTGGGCTCGGGCTCACGAACATTGTTCTGGTTCCGGCGTGGTTCCGGCGAGCGCTCCCTGTTTCTGTTTCTTGGCAGCACGTTGTCGCGGATAATAATCCTACCATGCCCTGGGGGCCTGGTGTTTCCGGCTGGACTATGGCGGCGAGGGGGTCGCGGGTAACCATTGGGTGGAGGGGAGGGGTTGCGATATTTGTCTCGTCCAGAGTACATTGCATCCTTTCCTTTTCTTGGATCTGACGAAGGCGTCTTTGATGGAACGGGGATCGGATTTGGGTGTTCCCTGGTCCTTCTTCGGCGCTCCGAGGATCCGGTGTGTGATTCATCATCGGGATGCCGACCGGCGCGAGCGTCCTTCTGCGCGGTAGATACACAGTTATCCGGATTGGATTCCAACCTGCGCGAAGTATCCGCCTTGCTTTGCTGCTGCATTGCTGAAGCGACAAGTGTGCGGAGGTAGTTGATATCAACTTCTTCGTCCTTCTTCTTCAACAGTTCCGCAGCTTTTTGCATGTTGTCCTTTGGGGTTTCCAGCGGCTGGTGATCTGCGGGCGTGTTGAAGGGTATTCTGCGAGGCGGAATTGCTTCTCTAACAATTTGATCGGCCTCCGCCTGCGCATAAATCATCTTTACTTCCCACTCTTTCGCCATGCCCTTGACCTGCTCGAGTGTGGCAGTAATCTCGCGATCCTGTCTGTCGAAATCTTCCGCCAAACCTGCAGCTCGTTCCCTTTCTTCCCTTAACGCGGCTTCGGTATCGGCGAGCTTCTTGGCAGTGGCCAGCATTTCCTGTCTAGTGGCCTCTAGAGCCTCCAGATCTACGGCGTCGCCCGGGGTTATAGGTGTGTTAAGAACTGCTCGCGCAACCATCTCTTCAGCCGACAGGAGTTCCTCCGAGGAAGGATCCCTGCGGGGTCGCTCCCGTGACATTGGAGATCCTTGATGGGATAGCTGGGGGTCGGATTGGCTGGTTGGCTCTTCAGATCCAGTTTGTCCCTGCGCTGCTATAGTTGCGAGAACCTGCTTAGGCTGGGCGGAGTCGACTTCAGGCTGATCACCGAAACCGTACTCCCCTAGCTTGCGGTTAAACTCGTCAGTATCCATGGAGGGGGTATCTCCGGAAATTGGGCTCAGATTGCCCAAAATCGACTCTTCAACCGGAGCTTCGCTTTCTCCGACAGGCTCAGCCTGATCCAGATCTGCACCGTTTTCCGGTGCCTCTTCCTGCTCAGGACCAGCTCCGGCTTCTTCAGGGGCGGTTCCGGCGGTATGGGCCAAGAAGTGTACGAAGTGGCACCTCTGCTTTTCTAACACCTGGGAGACCCAGGCGGATCTGCATTGGTCTTCCACCGTTGTTTCCTGCTCAGGGGCGGATTGGGTGGGCTTTGAAATTTCCAGATCCAAGGCGGAATCTTCCTTGGGAAGCTCCTGCATCTCAGATCGGATCTTCGCGACAGCGTCCAACTCTGCGGCGGTCGCGTCTGCGTTACTTACCAGTGGGTTTCCGTCGGAATCGACGGTTTCCCCGATGAAGATGTGTATGCCGCCAATTGGGACGATGGAGAGCTTGACGGGGTTTGTCCTAGCCGGAATCCAGCACTCATCCGGGGGGACGATCGGCAGATTTCCGGCGTAGAGGACGCGCCCCACAGCGATGGTGTCGTCGTAGCTTCCCATGGCGGAACCCTCCCGGTTCCGGCCTCCGTACGCCACGAGCCCCACGGTGGGCGCCAACCGTCGTTGCCTAATCGACGGTACCTCGGAGGAGGGATCCTCACGAGGGGGAGAAGAAGTAGGGGCCATAGGGCGGAGTGCACACGGGACGGTGGTACGCGAGTTACCCAGCTTCGGAACACCTCCACGATGACAGGGCCTACTGCTGCTTGTCTGGAATTATCTGGGCGCTTTCGCGTTGTTACAATGAGTTGTGGTTGTGCCTCTAGGGCTCCCGGGATCCAGCTTATATAGACGCACGGATCTAGGGTTTACATGGAGAGTCCTAGCCGGAATACAAGTTGCCTAACTACGGTACAAAGTCTTGCCGTGTACGTCAAGGATCCGCCTTCCTTCTAGGTCACGCTGGATCCGGATACTTCATGGGCCTTCACGGATCCGGCCTCCTTCGTAGGTCGGCTTAGGATCCGGCTCCTCGTTCCTGGGCTGGACTTCATCCTTCATGATCTACAGCAACTGGGCCGCCCGATGGGCCACATGCCTCACCACCAACTATGGGCCACCCGGGCTTGCCGGATCTAGGCCATGCCGTTGATATACCCATAAAGTATACCCACAACAATTTGCATGCCATGATGTTTGTTATTTTTCTTAGATAAAAGTAGTAATTGGCGACTTCGTGATTGCCTTGCTTGCTGATTTCAATAAGTTTGAACCTCATTTTGGCTTTATTTCAAATTTAGGCAAAAACTTCTTGGCAATCGACTTGTGAGCTACTATACTTGGATGCAACCCACATTTTCGTTGGCTAATGTTTTCTGATTCCACAACAATAGGGCACATCCCTATATCATCCCAAATTTTGAATTCTTATTAGTTTGGTTGATGACCACCATTCATATCCGAACTTAATTAATTAGAGTACAAATGATTTAGTTTATGGTTTCATGGTAAGCTAGTTTGACAAATTAACCTTCGAAATGGCGATTCGCCTACCATGCATGCATGTTTGGCCTACCCGTGAAATTTTGATTTGTGGTATTGTGCACACACTGCACATGATAGCGAATAAACAAAACACCTATTTGGACCCCTTTGGCCAGCAAGGGCATGTTTGGTTCCTAGCCACAATTTGCCAAGAAGCCAAAATTTGGCAGCCATATAGTTTATTTGGCATGTGTTTGGTTTTTGCCACAATTTGGCTTATCACACTTTATTGCATGTATGGTCCTTTTGTCATAGACTCAACTTTTTTTACAAAGTTTTGCCAAAGTTTGGCTTTAATATTTTAAGCCACAATTTGGTTGCTAGCCATACTAGCTTATTTATTTTTTTGGCTAACCACACTTTGGCTTTGGAAAAATGTGGCTACCAAACAGGGGTCCTAATAAAAAGAAAACAACACACTAATGTGTGGTAAACCAAAAATCCCTACTTTGCAAAGTTGCATATGTGCAAAAGGGGGCAGTGCATGGATTATTCAGAAGTTGACTGTGGTTTTCGTAGTGTAACCAATTAATTAAGCTTACATATGGGAAGAGGCTAGCAAGGCGAACTCAAGCAGCTATGGTTCCAATGTTGTCAAGTTTGAAGTGGACACTTGATGCGTGTAGTCGACACGTCCGTTGGGAACCCCAAGAGGAAGGTGTGATGCGCACAGCAGTAAGTTTCCCTCAGTAAGAAACCAAGGTTATCGAACCAGTAGGAGTCAAGGACCACGTGAAGGTTGTTGGTGACGGGCGGCGCAACACCAGGGATTCCGGCACCAACGTGGAACCTGCACAACACAATCAAAGTACTTTGCCCCAACGTAACAGTGAGGTTGTCAATCTCACCGGCTTGCTGTAAACAAAGGATTAGATGTATAGTGTGGATGATGATGATTGTTTGCGAAGAACAGTAAAGAAAAATTGCAGTAGATTGTATTTCAGATGTATAGAATTGGACCGGGGTCCACAGTTCACTAGTGGTGTCTCTCCCATAAGATAAACAGATGTTGGGTGAACAAATTACAGTTGGACAATTGACAAATAAAGAAGGCATAACAATGCACATACATATATCATGATGAGTACAATGAGATTTAATCAGGGCATTACGACGAAGTACATAGACCGCTATCCAGCATGCATCTATGCCTAAAAAGTCCACCTTCAGGTTATCATCCGAACCCCTTCTAGTATTAAGTTGCAAACAACAGACAATTGCATTAAGTATGGTGCGTAATGTAATCAATACAAATATCCTTAGACAAAGCATCGATGTTTTATCCCTAGTGGCAACATCACATCCACAACCTTAGAACTTTCTGTCACTGTCCCAGATTTAATGGAGGCATGAACCCACTATCGAGCATAAATACTTCCTCTTGGAGTCACAAGTATCAACTTGGCCAGAGCCTCTACTAGCAACGGAGAGCATGCAAGAATATAAACAACATATATGATAGATTGATAATCAACTTGACATAGTATTCAATATTCATCGGATCCCAACAAACACAACATGTAGGATTACAAATAGATGATCTTGATCATGATAGGCAGCTCACAAGATCTAACATGATAGCACAATGAGGAGAAGACAACCATCTAGCTACTGCTATGGACCCATAGTCCAGGGGTGGACTACTCACACATCGATCCGGAGGCGATCATGGCAATGAAGAGACCTCCGGGAGATGATTCCCCTCTCCGGCAGGGTGCCGGAGGCGATCTCCTGAATCCCCCGAGATGGGATTGGCGGCGGCGGTGTCTCTGGAAGGTTTTCCGTATCGTGGCTCTCGGTACTGGGGTATTCGCGACGAAGGCTTTAAGTAGGCGGAAGGGCAGGTCAGGAGGCGTCACGGGGGGCCCACACACTAGGGCCGCGCGGCCAGGACCTGGGCCGCGCCGCCCTGGTGTGTCGCCACCTCGTGGCCCCACTTCGTATCTCCCTCGGTCTTCTAGAAGCTTCGTGGAAAAATAGGCCCCTGGGCGTTGATTTCGTCCAATTCCGAGAATATTTCCTTACTAGGATTTCTGAACCAAAAACAGCAGAAAACAACAACTGGCTCTTCGGCATCTCGTCAATAGGTTAGTGCCGGAAAATGCATAATAATGATATATAATGTGTATAAAACATGTGAGTATCATCATAAAAGTAGCATGGAACATAAGAAATTATAGATACGTTTGAGACGTATCAAGCATCCCCAAGCTTAGTTCCTACTCGCCCTCGAGTAGGTAAACGATAACAAGGATAATTTCTGAAGTGACATGCTATTATAATCTTGATCATACTATTGTAAAGCATATGAGATGAATGCAACGATTCGAAGCAATGATGAAGATAATAAGTAAACAAATGAATCATATAGCAAAGACTTTTCATGAATAATACTTTCAAGACAAGCATCAATAAGACTTGCATAAGAGTTACTCATAAAGCAATAAATTCTTAGTAGAAAGCTTTGAAGAAACACAAAGGAAGATATAAGTTTCACCGGTTGCTTTCAACTTCAACATATATATCTCATGGATAATTGTCAACACAAAGTAATATAACAAGTGCAATAGGTAAACATGTAAGAATCAATGCACACAGTTGACACAAGTGTTTGCTTCTGGGATAGAAAGAATAGGTAAACTGACTCAACAATAAAGTAGAAGATAGGCCCTTCGCTGAGGGAAGCATGGATTACTATATTTGTGCTAGAGCTTTTTATTTTTAAAACAAGAAACAATTTTGTCAACGGTAGTAATAAATCATATGTGTTATGTATAAGATATCCTATAAGTTGCAAGCCTCATGCATAGTATACCAATAGTGCTCGCACCTTGTCCTAATTAGCTTGGATTAACATGGATTATCATTGCATAGCATATGTTTCAACCAAGTGTCACAAAGGGGTACCTCTATGCCGCCTCGTACAAAGGTCTAAGGAGAAAGTTCGCATTGGATTTCTCGCTTTTGATTATTCTCAACTTAGACATCCATACCGGGACAACATAGAAAACATATAATGGACTCCTCTTTAATGCATAAGCATTCAACAACAGTTAATATTCTCATGAGAGATTGAGGATTAATTGTCCAAACTGAAACTTCCACCATGAATCATGGCTTTAGTTAGCGGCCCAATGTTCTTCTCTAACAGTATGCATACTCAAACCATTTGATCATGAAAATCGCCCTTACTTCAGACAAGACGAACATGCATAGCAACTCACATGATATTAAACAAAGGTGTAAAAGTTGATGGCGTCCCCGTAAACATGGTTACCGCTCAACAAGCAACTTATTAAGAAATAAGATACATAAGTACATATTCTTCACCACAATAGTTTTTAAGGCTATTTTTCCCATGAGCTATATATTGCAAAGACAAAGGATAGAATTTTAAAGGTAGCACTCAAGTAATGTACTTTGGAATGGCAGAGAAATACCATGTGGTAGGTAGGTATGGTGGACACAAATGGCATAGTTTTTGGCTCAAGGATTTGGATGCACGAGAAGAATTCCTCTCAGTACAAGGCTAGGCTAGCAAGGTTGTTTGAAGCAAACTCAAGTATAAAAGGTGCAGCAAAGCTCACATATGAACATATTGTAAGTATTATAAGACTTTACATTGTCTCCTTGTTGTTCAAACACCTTAACTAGAAAATATCTGGACTCTAGAGATCAATCATGCAAACCAAATTTTAACAAGCTCTATGTAGTTCTTCATTAATGGGTACAAGGTACATGATGCAAGAGCTTAAACATGATCTATATGAGCACAACAATTGCCAAGTATCAAATTATTCAAGAAATTATACCATTTACCACATGCAGCATTTTCCGTTTCCAACCATATAACAATGAATGAAATAGTTCAACCTTCGCAATGAACATTAAGATAAAGCTAAGAACATATGTGTTCATACGAAACAGCAGAGAGTGTCTCTTTCCCAAACAAAGAATGCTAGGATCCGATTTTATTCAAACAAAAACAAAAAGGAAACAAAAACAAACAGATGCTCCAAGTAAAGCACATAAGATGTGACGGAATAAAAATATAGTTTCACTAGAGGTGACCTGATAAGTTGTCGATGAAGAAGGGATGCCTTGGGCATCCCCAAGCTTAGAAGCTTGGGTCTTCTTAAAATATGTAGGGATGAACCACGGGGGCATCCCCAAGCTTAGACTTTTCACTCTTATTGATCATATTGTATCATCCTCCTCTCTTGACCCTTGAAAACTTCCTCCACACCAAACTCAAAACAAACTCATTAGAGGGTCAGTGCATAATTTATATATTCAGAGGTGACATAATCATTCTTAACACTTCTGGACATTGCACAAAGCTACTGAAAGTTAATGGAACAAAGAAATCCATCAAACATAGCAAAACAGGCAATGCGAAATAAAAGGCAGAATCTGTCAAAACAGAACAGTCCGCAAAGACGAATTTTTTAGAGGCACCAGACTTGCTCAGATGAAAATGCCCAAATTGAATGAAAGTTGCGTACATATCTGAGGATCACGCACGTAAATTTTCAGATTTTTACAAATTTTCTACAGCAGGTGCGGCTCAATTTCGTGACAGCAAGAAATCTGTTCCTGTGCAGTAATCCAAATCTAGTATTGACTTTACTATCAAAGACTTTACTTGGCACAACAATGCAATAAAATAAAGATAAGGAGAGGTTGCTACAGTAGTAACAACTTCCAAGACTCAAATATAAAACAAAAGTGCAGAAGTAAAATAATGGGTTGTCTCCCATAAGCGCTTTTCTTTAACGTCTTTCAGCTAGGCGTAGAAAGTGTGAATCAAGTGTTATCAAGAGATGAAGCATCAACATCATAATTTGTTCTAATAATAGAATCATAAGGTAACTTCATTCTCTTTCTAGGGAAGTGTTCCATACCTTTCTTGAGAGGAAATTGATATTTAATATTACCTTCCTTCATATCAATGGTAGCACCAACGAGTTCAAAGAAAAGGTCTTCCCAATATAATGGGACAAGATGCATTGCATTCAATATCCAAGACAACAAAATCAACGGGGACAAGGTTATTGTTAACCATAATGCGAACATTATCAATCCTCCCCAAAGGTTTCTTTATAGCATTATCGAGCAAGATTAACGTCCAAATAACAATTTTTCAATGGTGGCAAGTCAAGCATATCATAGATTTTCTTAGGCATAACGAAATACTTGCACCAAGATCACATAAAGCATTACAATCAAAATCATTGACCCTCATCTTAATGATGGGCTGCCAACCATCTTCTAACTTCCTAGGAATAGAAGTTTCAAGTTTTAGTTTCTCCTCTCTAGCTTTTATGAGAGCATTTGTAATATGTTTTGTAAAGGCCAAATTTATAGCACTAGCATTGGGACTTTTAGCAAGTTTTTGTAAGAACTTTATAACTTCAGAGATGTGACAATCATCAAAATCTAAACCATTATGATCTACAGCAATGGGATCATTGTCCCCAATATTTTGAAAAATTTCAGCAGTTTTATCACAAGCAGTTTCAGCAATTTCAGCAGTTTCAGGCAGTTTTGCACGCTTTGCACTAGGAGTAGAAACATTGCCAACATCAATTAGTTTATCATTGATAGTAGGAGGTGTAGCAACATGTGAAACATCATCATTACTAGTGGTGGTAATAGTCCAAACTTTAGCTACATTATTCTCTTTAGCTAGTTTTTCGTTTTCTTCTCTTTCCCACCTAGCATGCAATTCAGCCATCAATCTAATATTTTCATTAATTCGAACTTGGATGGCGTTTGCTGTAATAACAATTTTATTATCATTATCCTCAGGTTTAGCAACCATTTTATTAATTAAAGAAGATTGTGACGCAGACATGTATGAGATTCGGTTTTCAGCATTTGAAAGCTTAGTTTGCAAACCAGAAATCTCCATATTTAAATTTTCAAGTTGATTTCCTATATTTTTTGACAAGGCAGATTGTTCATTCATAGTTTTAGTAAACAATTGATTTTGCTCATATTGTGATTGCATAAAGCTCTTAGTAGTTCTTTCAATTTCTAACATCTTTTCCTCATTAGGCGAAACAGGTCTACCATAAGAATTACCATAACCATTACCATTATTAGAAGGATATGTCCTATAGTTGTTACCAGAATTATTCCTATAAGCATTGTTGTTGAAATTATTATTTTTAATGAAGTTCACATCAACATGTTCTTCTTGGGCAACCAATGAAGCTAAAGGAACATTATTAGGATCAACATTAGATCTACCATTCACAAGCATAGACATAATAGCATCAATCTTATCACTCAAGGAGGAGGTTTCTTCAACAGAATTTACCTTTTTACCTTGTGGAGCCCTTTCAGTGTGCCTTTCAGAGTAATTGATCATCATATTATCAAGAAGCTTTGTTGCCGCCCCCAAAGTGATGGACATAAAGGTACCTCCGGCAGCTGAGTCCAATAGGTTCCGCGAAGAAAAATTCAGTCCTGCATAAAAGGTTTGGATGATCATCCAAGTAGTTAGTCCATGGGTAGGGCAATTCTTCACCAAAGATTTCATTCTCTCCCATGCTTGAGCAACATGTTCATTATCCAATTGCTTAAAATTCATTATGCTACTTCTCAAAGATATAATTTTAGCGAGAGGATAATATCTACCAATGAAAGCATCCTTACATTTAGTCCATGAATCAATACTATTTTTAGGCAAAGATAGCAACCAATCTTTAGCTCTTCCTCTTAAGGAGAAAGGAAACAATTTTAATTTTATAATGTCACCATCTACATCCTTATACTTTTGCATTTCACCAAGTTCAACAAAATTATTAAGATGGGCAGTAGCATCAGAACTAACACCAGAAAATTGCTCTCTCATAACAAGATTTAGTAAAGCAGGTTTAATTTCAAAAAATTCTGCTGTAGTAGCAGGTGGAGCAATATGTGTGCATAGGAAATCATTATTATTTGTGCTAGTGAAGTCACACAACTTAGTGTTCTCAGGGGTATTCATTTTAACAGTAGTGAATAAAGCAAACTAAATAAGGTAAATGCAAGTAACTAATTTTTTGTGTGTTTTTGATATAGAGAACGCAAACAAGACAGTAAATAAAGTAAAGCTAGCAACTATTTTTTTGTGTGTTTTTGATATAAAGAGCAAACAAAGCAGTAAATAAAATAAAGTAAAGCAAGACAAAAACAAAGTAAAGAGATTGGATGTGGGAGACTCCCCTTGCAGCGTGTCTTGATCTCCCCGGCAACGGAGCCAGAAATTTTACTTGTTGCGTGTAGTCAACACGTTCGTTGGGCACCCCAAGAGGAAGGTGTGATGCGCACAGCAGTAAGTTTCCCTCAGTAAGAAACCAAGGTTATCGAACCAGTAGGAGTCAAGGAACACGTGAAGGTTGTTGGTGGCGGAGTGTAGTGCGGCGCAACTCCAGGGATTCCGGCGCCAACGTGGAACCTGCACAACACAATCAAAGTACTTTGCCCCAACTTAACAGTGAGGTTGTCAATCTCACCGGCTTGCTGTAAACAAAGTATTAGATGTATAGTGTGGATGATGATGATTGTTTGCGAAGAACAGTAAAGAACAATTGCAGTAGATTGTATTTCAGATGTAAAGAATTGAACCGGGGTCCACAGCTCACTAGTGGTGTCTCTCCCATAAGATAAACAGATGTTGGGTGAACAAATTACAGTTGGGCAATTGACAAATAAAGAAGGCATAACAATGCACATACATATATCATGATGAGTACTATGAGATTTAATCGGGGCATTACGACAAAGTACATAGATCGCTATCCAAGCATGCATCTATGCCTAAAAAGTCCACCTTCGAGGTTATCATCCGAACCCCTTCCAGTATTAAGTTGCAAACAACGGACAATTGCATTAAGTATGGTGCGTAATGTAATCAACACGGATATCCTTAGACAAAGCATCGATGTTTTATCCCTAATGGCAACAAGCACATCCACAACCTTAGAACTTTCCGTCACTCGTCCTGCATTTAATGGAGGCATGAACCCACTATCGAGCATAAATACTCCCTCTTGGAGTCACAAGTATCAACTTGGCCAGAGCCTCTACTAGCAACGGAGAGTATGAAAGAATATAAACAACATATATGATAGATTGATAATCAACTTGACATAGTATTCAATATTCAACGAATCCCAACAAACACAACATGTAGGATTACAAATAGATGATCTTGATCATGATAGGCAGCTCACAAGATCTAACATGATAGCACAATGAGGAGAAGACAACCATCTAGCTACTGCTATGGACCCATAGTCCAGGGGTGGACTACTCACACATCGATCCGGAGGCGATCATGGTGATGAAGAGACCTTCGGGAGATGATTCCCCTCTCCGGCAGGGTGCCGGAGGCGATCTCCTGAATCCCCCGAGATGGGATTGGCGGCGGCGTCTCTGGAAGGTTTTCCGTATCGTGGCTCTCGGTACTGGGGTATTCGCGACGAAGGCTTTAAGTAGGCGGAAGGGCATGTCAGGAGGCGTCACGGGGGGCCCACACACTAGGGCCGCGCGGCCAGGACCTGGGCTGCGCCGCCCTGGTGTGTCGCCACCTCGTGGCCTGATACGTCTCAAACGTATCTATAATTTCTTATGTTCCATGCCACATTATTGATGATATCTACATGTTTTATACACATTATATGTTGTTATTATGCATTTTCCGGCACTAACCTATTAACAAGATGCCGAAGTGCCAGTTGCTGTTTTCTGCTGTTTTTGGTTTCAGAAATCCTAGTAAAGAAATATTCTCGGAATTGGACGAAATCAACGCCCAGGTTCCTATTTTGCCCGGAAGCATCCAGAACACACGAGAACTGCCAGAGAGGGGGCACAGGCCCACCAAACCATAGGCCGGCGCGGCCTAGGGGTGGCCCGCGCCCCCCTATAGTGTCGTCGCCTCGTTGACCTCCTGACGCCGCCTCTTCGCCTATTTAAGCCCCCTCGACCTAAAACCTCGATACGAAAAAGCCACGATACGAGAAACCTTCCAGAGCCGCCGCCATCGCGAAGCCAAGATCTGGGGACAGGAGTCTCTGTTCCGGCACGCCGCCGGGACAGGGAAGTGCCCCCGGAAGGCTTCTCCATCGACACCACCGCCATCTTCATCAACGCTGCTGTCTCCCATGAGGAGGGAGTAGTTCTCCATCGAGGCTCGGGGCTGTACCGGTAGCTATGTGGTTAATCTCTCTCCTATGTACTTCAATACAATGATCTCATGAGCTGCCTTACATGATTGAGATTCATATGAGTTTTGTATCACAATTCATCTATGTGCTACTCTAGTGATGTTATTAAAGTAGTCTATTCCTCCTCCATGATGTAATGTTGGCAGTGTGTGCATCATGAAGTACTTGGTTTATGCTATGATTGTGATCTCTTGTAGATTATGAAGTTAACTATTACTATGATGGTATTGATGCGATCTATTCCTCCTTTCATAGTGTGAAGGTTACGGTGTGCATGCTATGTTAGTACTTGGTTTGGTTGTGTTAATCTATCTTGCACTCTAAGGTTATTTAAATATGAACATTGATATTGTGGAGCTTGTTAACTCCGGCATTGAGGGTTCGTGTAATCCTACGCAATGGTGTTCATCATCCAACAAGAGTGTAGAGTATGCATTAATCTATTCTGTTATGTGATCAAAGTTGAGAGTATCCACTAGTGAAAGTATGATCCCTAGGCCTTGTTCCTAAATACTGCTATCGCTGCTTGTTTATTGTTTTACTGCGTTACTACTGCTACGTTACTACTGCTTGTTTACTGTCCTGGGCAAAGCACTTTTCTGGTGCCGTTGCTATCGCTTATTTACACCACCCGTATTTCACTATCTCTTCGCCGAACTAGTGCACCTATTAGGTGTGTTGGGGACACAAGAGACTTCATGCTTTGTGGTTGCAGGGGTTGCATGAGAGGGATATCTTTGACCTCTTCCTCCCTGAGTTCGATAAACCTTGGGTGATCCACTTAAGGGAAAACTTGCTGCTATTCTACAAACCTCTGCTCTTGGAGGCCCAATACTATCTACAGGAAAAGGAGGGGGCGTAGACATCAAGCTATTTTCTGGCGCCGTTGCCGGGGAGGAAAGGTAAAAGGCACTCATACTTCGGTTCCAGGTAACAGTACTTTTCTGGCGCCATTGTGTTTGTGCTTGATACGTCTCCGACGTATCGATAATTTCTTATGTTCCATGCCACATTATTGATGTTATCTACATGTTTTATGCACACTTTATGTCATATTCGTGCATTTTCTGGAACTAACCTATTAACAAGATGCCGAAGTGCCGGTTCCTGTTTTCTCGCTGTTTTTGGTTTCAGAAATCCTAGTAACGAAATATTCTCGGAATCGGACGAAATCAACGCCCAAGTTCCTATTTTCACCGGAAGCATCCAGAACACCCGGGAAGGACCAGAGGGGGGCACTGGGCCCCCAGACCATAGGCCGGCGCGGCCCAGGCCCTGGCCGCGCCGCCCTATGGTGTCGTCGCCCCTTCGACCCTCTTGCGCCGCCTCTTCGCCTATATAAAGCCTCCATCGCGAAACCCCTGATACGATTGGCGAAAACCACAGAAACCTTCCAGAGCCGCCGCCATCGCGACGCCAAGATCTGGGGGACAGGAGTCTCTGTTCCGGCACGCTGCCGGAGCGGGGAAGTGCCCCCGGAAGGCTTCTCCATCGACACCGCTGCCATCTCCACCGCCATCTTCATCACCGCTGCTGCTCCCATGAGGAGGGAGTAGTTCTCCATCGAGGCTCGGGGCTGTACCGGTAGCTATGTGGTTCATCTCTCTCCCATGTACCTCAATACAATGATCTCATGAGCTGCTTCACATGATTGAGATTCATATGAGTTTGTATCACAATTTATCTATGTGCTACTCTAGCAAAGTTATTAAAGTAGTTCTATTCCTCCCGCACGTGTGTAAAGGTGACGAGTGTGTGCACCGTGTTAGTACTTGGTTTATGCTATGATCATGATCTCTTGTAGATTGCGAAGTTAACTATTGCTATGATAATATTGATGTGATCTATTCCTCCTACATATGCATGAAGGTGACAGTGTGCATGCTATGTTAGTACTTGGTTTAGTAGTATTGATCTATCTTACACTATAAGGTTACTAAAACATGAGCATTATTGTGGAGCTTGTTAACTCCGGCATTGAGGGTTCGTGTAATCCTAAGCAATGTGTTCATCATCCAACGAAAGTGTAGAGTATGCATTTATCTATTCTGTTATGTGATCAATGTTGAGAGTGTCCACTAGTGAAAGTGTAATCCCTAGGCCTTGTTCCTAAATATCGCTATCGCTGCTTGTTTACTCGTTTTACCGTGTTACTACTGCTGCAATACTACCACCATCAACTACACGCCAGCAAGCTATTTTCCGGCACCGTTGCAACTCGCTCATATATATTCATACCACCTGTATTTCACTATCTCTTCGTCGAACTAGTGCACCTATTAGGTGTGTTGGGGACACAAGAGACTTCTTGCTTTGTGGTTGCAGGGTTGCATGAGAGGGATATCTTTGACCTCTTCCTCCCTGAGTTCGATAAACCTTGGGTGATCCACTTAAGGGAAAACTTGCTGCTGTTCTACAAACCTCTGCTCTTGGAGGCCCAACACTGTCTACAGGAAAGGAGGGGGAACGTAGACATCAAGCTATTTTCTGGCGCCATTGCCGGGGAGGAAAGGTAAAAGGTACTCACACTCCGGACCTCGGCTACTAAGCTATTTTCGCTGTTGTAAGTACTCGAAGCTATTTCCTTTAGATCCTGCAATTGCAACTTTTTGTTTCTTGTTTACACTAGTAAGGCATAATGGAAAACATCTGTGAGCTTTTTATTCTATTTCCTGAGTCAAGACATGAATGGTTTAATGCGAAAATTAAAAAACCCATGGAATCTTATTTGCATGCTAGTAGCAATGATATTAGTATGAACACTTTGAACACCATTGTTGCTAATGATATAGAAAGTTCTAAGCTTGGGGAAGCTGGTTTTCATGATCTTTTTAGTCCCCCAAGCATTGAGGAGAAAATTTTCTTTGATGATACTCTGCCTCCTATTTATGATGATTATAATGATAGTGGTCTTTTGGTGCCACCTACTATGGAGAGTGAATTTTGTTATGACTATACTATGCCTCCTACACTTGATGATAATAATAATGATAGCTACTTTATTGAATTTGCTCCCACTACAACTAATAAAATTGATTATGCTTATGTGGAGAGTAATAATTTTATGTATGAGACTCATGATAAGAATGCTTTATGTGATATTTATATTGTTGAGTTTGCTCATGATGCTACTGAAAGTTATTATGAGAGAGGAAAATATGGTTGTAGAAATTTTCATGTTACTAAAACACCTCTCTATGTGCTGAAATTTTTGAAGCTATACTTGTTTTATCTTTCTATGCTTGTTGCATTATGCTTCTTGAACTTGTTTATTTACAAGATTCCTCTTCATAGGAAGCATGTTAGACTTAAATGTGTTTTGTATTTGCCTCTTGATGCTCTCTTTTGCTTCAAATACTATTTCTTGCGAGTGCATCATTAAAACTGCTGAGCCCATCTTAATGGCTATAAAGAAAGAACTTCTTGGGAGATAACCCATGTGTTATTTTGCTACAGTACTTTGTTTTATATTTGTGTCTTGGAAGTTGTTTACTACTGTAGCAACCTCTCCTTATCTTATTTTTGTGTTTTGTTGTGCCAAGTGAAGCCTCTAATCGAAGGTTGATACTAGATTTGGATTTCTGCGCAGAAACAGATTTCTATCTGTCACGAATCTGGGCTGTTTTCCCTGTAGAGAAATCAGAAAAATATGCCAATTTACGTGCGTGTTCCACAGATATGTACGCAACTTTCATTAGTTTTGAGTTTTCTGATCTGAGCAACGGAAGTATTTATTAAAAATTCGTCTTTACGGACTGTTCTGTTTTGACAGATTCTGCCTTTTATTTCGCATTGCCTCTTTTGCTATGTGGGATGGATTTCTTTGTTCCATTAAACTCCAGTAGCTTTGAGCAATGTCCAGAAGTGTTAAGAATGATTGTGTCACCTCTGAACATGTGAGTTTTTGATTATGTACTAACCCCTCTAATGAAGTTTATGAGAAGTTTGGTGTGAAGGAAGTTTTCAAGGGTCAAGAGAGGAGGATGATATACTATGATCAAGAAGAGTGAAAGCTCTAAGCTTGGGGATGCCCGGTGGTTCACCCCTGCATATATCAAGAAGACTCAAGCGTCTAAGCTTGGGGATGCCCAAGGCATCCCCTTCTTCATCGACAAATTATCAGGTTCCTTCTCTTGAAACTATATTTTTATTCGGTCACATCTTATGTGCTTTGCTTCGAGCGTCTGTATGTTTCTTATTTTTGTTTGTGTTTGAATAAATTGGATTACATCATGCTTGTGTGGGAGAGAGACACGCTCCGCTGTAGCATATGGACAAGTATGTCCTTAGTTTCTACTCATAGTATTCATGGCGAAGTTTCTTCTTCGTTAAATTGTTATATGGTTAGAATTGGAAAATGATACATGTAGTAATTGCTATTAATGTCTTGGGTAATGTGATACTTGGCAATTGTTGTGCTCATGTTTAAGCTCTTGCATCATATGCTTTGCACCCATTAATGAAGAAATACATAGAGCATGCTAAAATTTGGTTTGCATATTTGGTTTCTCTAAGGTCTAGATATTTTCTAGTGAGGTGTTTTGAACAACAAGGAAGACGATGTATAGTCTTATAATGCTTGTAATATGTCTTTTATGTGAGTTTTGCTGCACCGGTTCATCCTTGTGTTTGTTTCAAATAACCTTGCTAGCCTAAACCTTGTATCGAGAGGGAATACTTCTCATGCATCCAAATCCTTGAGCCAAACAACACTATGCCATTTGTGTCCACCATACCTACCTACTACATGGTATTTCTCCGCCATTCCAAAGTAAATTGCTTGAGTGCTACCTTTAAACAATTCAAAATTTATCACCTCTGATTTGTGTCAATGTTTTATAGCTCATGAGGAAGTATGTGGTGTTTATCTTTCAATCTTGTTGGGCAACTTTCACCAATGGACTAGTGGCTTCATCCGCTTATCCAATAATTTTGCAAAAAGAGCTGGCAATGGGATTCCCAGTCCCAAATTAATTAACAAAAATAGACACTCCTCCATGGTATGTGATTTTTGGATGGCACCCGAAGGATTCGGTTAGCCATGGCTTGTGTAAGCAAAGGTTGGGAGGAGTGTCATCATAATAAAACTAAAATAAAAAGGCACTCCTTCATGGTATGAGATTGTTGGCAGTGCACCCGAGGATTCGGTTAGCCATGGTTTGTGAAAGAAAGGTTGGAAGGAGTGCCACCCAAAATAAAATAAAATGGGAGCCGCTCTTTGAAGGTTTGTCTGGCGAGGGAGTTAGAGTACCCGCTACCATTCGTTGACAACAACATACACCTCTCAAAACTTTATTTTTATGCCCTCTTTATGTTTTCAAAATAAAAGCTCTAGCACAAATATAGCAATCGATGCTTTCCTCTTTGAAGGACCATTCTTTTACTTTTATGTTGAGTCAGTTCACCTATTTCTCTCCACCTCAAGAAGCAAACACTTGTGTGAACTGTGCATTGATTCCTACATACTTGCATATTGCATTTGTTATATTACTCTATGTTGACAATTATCCATGAGATATACATGTTACAAGTTGAAAGCAACCGCTGAAACTTAATCTTCCGTTGTGTTGCTTCAATGCTTTTACTTTGAATTATTGCTTTATGAGTTAACTCTTATGCAAGACTTATTGATGCTTGTCTTGAAGTGCTATTCATGAAAAGTCTTTGCTATATGATTCACTTGTTTACTCATGCCATATACATTGTTTTGATCGCTGCATTCACTACATATGCTTTACAAATAGTATGATCAAGGTCATGATGGCATGTCACTCCAGAAATTATCTGTGTTATCGTTTTACCTGCTCGGGACGAGCAGAACTAAGCTTGGGGATGCCGATACGTCTCCGACGTATCGATAATTTCTTATGTTCCATGCCACATTATTGATGTTATCTACATGTTTTATGCACACTTTATGTCATATTCGTGCATTTTCTCGGAACTAACCTATTAACAAGATGCCGAAGTGCCGCGTTTCTCGCTGTTTTTGGTTTCAGAAATCCTAGTAACGAAATATTCTCGGAATCGGACGAAATCAACGCCCAAGTTCCTATTTTCACCGGAAGCATCCAGAACACCCGGGAAGGACCAGAGGGGGGGCACTCGGCCCCCAGACCATAGGCCGGCGCGGCCCAGGCCCTGGCCGCGCCGCCCTATGGTGTCGTCGCCCCTTCGACCCTCCTGCGCCGCCTCTTCGCCTATATAAAGCCTCCGTCGCGAAAACCCTGATACGATTGGCGAAAACCACATAAACCTTCCAGAGCCGCCGCCATCGCGACGCCAAGATCTGGGGGACAGGAGTCTCTGTTCCGGCACGCTGCCGGAGCGGGGAAGTGCCCCCGGAAGGCTTCTCCATCGACACCGCTGCCATCTCCACCGCCATCTTCATCACCGCCGCTGCTCCCATGAGGAGGGAGTAGTTCTCCATCGAGGCTCGGGGCTGTACCGGTAGCTATGTGGTTCATCTCTCTCCCATGTACCTCAATACAATGATCTCATGAGCTGCTTCACATGATTGAGATTCATATGAGTTTGTATCACAATTTATCTATGTGCTACTCTAGCAAAGTTATTAAAGTAGTTCTATTCCTCCTGCACGTGTGTAAAGGTGACAGTGTGTGCACCGTGTTAGTACTTGGTTTATGCTATGATCATGATCTCTTGTAGATTGCGAAGTTAACTATTGCTATGATAATATTGATGTGATCTATTCCTCCTACATATGCATGAAGGTGACAGTGTGCATGCTATGTTAGTACTTGGTTTAGTAGTGTTGATCTATCTTACACTATAAGGTTACTAAAACATGAGCATTATTGTGGAGCTTGTTAACTCCGGCATTGAGGGTTCGTGTAATCCTACGCAATGTGTTCATCATCCAACGAAAGTGTAGAGTATGCATTTATCTATTCTGTTATGTGATCAATGTTGAGAGTGTCCACTAGTGAAAGTGTAATCCCTAGGCCTTGTTCCTAAATACTGCTATCGCTGCTTGTTTACTGTTTTACTGTGTTACTACCGCTGCAATACTACCACCATCAACTACATGCCAGCAAGCTATTTTCTGGCACCGTTGCTACTGCTCATATATATTCATACCACCTGTATTTCACTATCTCTTCGCCGAACTAGTGCACCTATTAGGTGTGTTGGGGACACAAGAGACTTCTTGCTTTGTGGTTGCAGGGTTGCATGAGAGGGATATCTTTGACCTCTTCCTCCCTGAGTTCGATAAACCTTGGGTGATCCACTTAAGGGAAAACTTGCTGCTGTTCTACAAACCTCTGCTCTTGGAGGCCCAACACTGTCTACAGGAAAGGAGGGGGAACGTAGACATCAGTGCTCGAAGCTATTTCCTTTAGATCCTGCAATTGCAACTTTTTGTTTCTTGTTTACACTAGTTAGGCATAATGGAAAGCAACAAAAAATATGAGAGATCTTTATGAACTTTATCTTGAAATAGGACATGATGTGTTTGAAGAGAGAATTAAAAAACCCATGGAACTTTATATGCATGCTAATGGAAATGTTATAAATATGAATGCTTTGAACACTATTGTTGCTAATGCTATGGAAAATTCTAAGCTTGGGGAAGCTGGTTTTGATGAGCATGATCTTTTTAGTCCCGCAAGCATGGAGGAGAAAATTTACTTTGATGATACTTTGCCTCCTATTTATGATGATTATAATGATAGTAGTCTTTTGGTACCACCTGTTATGGAGAATAAATTTGATTATGATTACAATATGCCTCCTATATTTGATGATAGCTACTTTGTTGAATTTGCTCCCACTACAACTAATAAAATTGATTATGCTTATGTGGAGAGTAATAATTTTATGCATGAGACTCATGATAAGAATGCTTTATGTGATAGTTATATTGTTGAGTTTGCTCATGATGCTACTGAATATTATTATGAGAGAGGAAAATATGGTTGTAGAAATTTTCATGTTACTAAAACACCTCTCTATGTGCTGAAATTTTTGAAGCTACACTTGTTCTATCTTTCTATGCTTGTTGCATTATGCTTCTTGAACTTGTTTATTTACAAGATTCCTTTTCATAGGAAGCATGTTAGGCTTAAATGTGTTTCGAATTTGCCTCTTGATGCTCTCATTTGCTTCAAATACTATTTCTTGCGAGTGCATCATTAAAACTGCTGAGCCCATCTTAATGGCTATAAAGAAAGAACTTCTTGGGAGATAACCCATGTGTTATTTTGCTACAGTACTTTGTTTTATAATTGTGTCTTGGAAGTTGTTTACTACTGTAGCAACCTCTCCTTATCTTAGTTTTGTGTTTTGTTGTGCCAAGTAAAGTCTTTGATAGTAAAGTTCATACTAGATTTGGATTACTGCGCAGTTTCAGATTTCTTTGCTGTCACGAATTTCGACCTGCCTCCCTGTAGGTAGCTCAGAAAATTAAGACAATTTACGTGCGTGATCCTCAGATATGTACGCAACTTTCATTAAATTTGGGCATTTTCATCTGAGCAAGTCTGGTGCCATTTTAAAATTCGTCTTTACGGACTGTTCTGTTTTGACAGATTCTGCCTTTTATTTCGCATTGCCTCTTTTTCTGTGTTGGATGGATTTCTTTGTTCCATTAACTTTCAGAAGCTTTGTGCAATGTCCAGAAGTGTTAAGAATGATTGTGTTATCTCTGAACATGTGAATTTTTGATTATGCACTAACCCTCTAATGAGTTTGTTTTAAGTTTGGTGTGGAGGAAGTTTTCAAGGGTCAAGAGAGAAGGATGATATACTATGATCAAGAAGAGTGAAAAGTCTAAGCTTGGGGATGCCCCGTGGTTCATCCCTGCATATTTCAAGAAGACTCAAGCATCTAAGCTTGGGGATGCCCAAGGCATCCCCTTCTTCATCGACAACATTATCAGGTTCCTCCCCTGAAACTATATTTTTATTCAGTCACATCTTATGTACTTTACTTGGAGCGTCTGTGTGCTTTTATTTTTGTTTTGTGTTTGAATAAGATCTGATCCATCATGCTTATGTGGGAGAGAGACACGCTCCGCTGTTTCATATGAACAAATATGTTCTTAGCTTTATCTTTAATGTTCATTGCGAAAGTTGAACTATTTCATTCATTGTTATATGGTTGGAAACGGAAAATGCCACATGTGGTAAACGGTTTAATGTCTTGAATAATGTGATACTTGGCAATTGTTGTGCTCATATAGATCATGTTTAAGCTCTTGCATCATGTACCTTGTACTCATTAATGAATAACTACATAGAGCTTGTTAAAATTTGGTTTGCATGATTGATCTCTAGAGTCTAGATATTTTCTGGTTGAGGTGTTTGAACAACAAGGAGACAATGTAAAGTCTTATAATAGCTACAATATGTTCATATGTGAGCTTTGCTGCACCTTTTATACTTGAGTTTGCTTCAAACAACCTTGCTAGCCTAGCCTTGTATTGAGAGGAATTCTTCTCATGCATCCAAATCCTTGAGCCAACTACTATGCCATTTGTGTCCACCATACCTACCTACCACATGGTATTTCTCCGCCATTCCAAAGTACATTGCTTGAGTGCTACCTTTAAATTTCCATTCTTCACCTTTACAATATATAGCTCATGGGACAAATAGCCTAAAAACTATTGTGGTATTGAATATGTACATATGCACTTTATCTCTTATTAAGTTGCTCGTTGTGCGATAACCATGTTCCTGGGGACGCCATCAACTACTCTTTGTTGAATATCATGTGAGTTGCTATGCATGTTCATCTTGTCTGAAGTAAGAGCGATCTACCACCTTATGGTTGGAGCATGCATATTGTTAGAGAAGAACATTGGGCCGCTAACTAAAGCCATGATCCATGGTGGAAGTTTCAGTTTTGGACATATATCCTCAATCTCATATGAGAACACTAATTGTTGCTACATGCTTATGCATTAAAGAGGAGTCCATTATCTGTTGTCCATGTTGTCCCGGTATGGATGTCTAAGTTGAGAATAATCAAAAGCGAGAAATCCAAAATGCGAGCTTTCTCCTTAGACCTTTGTACAGGCGGCATGGAGGTACCCCTTTGTGACACTTGGTTAAAACATGTGTATTGCGATGATCCCGGTAGTCCAAGCTAATTAGGACAAGGTGCGAGCACTATTAGTATACTATCATGAGGCTTGCAACTTGTAAGATATAATTTACATGATACATATGCTTTATTACTACCGTTGACAAAATTGTTTCATGTTTTCAAAATAAAAGCTCTAGCACAAATATAGCAATCGATGCTTTCCTCTTTGAAGGACCTTTCTTTTACTTTTATGTTGAGTCAGTTCACCTATTTCTCTCCATCCCAAGAAGCAAACACTTGTGTGAACTGTGCATTGATTCCTACATACTTGCATATTGCACTTGTTATATTACTCTATGTTGACAATATCCATGAGATATACATGTTATAAGTTGAAAGCAACCGCTGAAACTTAATCTTCCTATGTGTTGCTTCAATGCCTTTACTTTGAATTATTGCTTTATGAGTTAACTCTTATGCAAGACTTATTGATGCTTGTCTTTAAGTACTATTCATGAAAAGTCTTTGCTTTATGATTCAGTTGTTTACTCATGTCATTACCATTGTTTTGATCGCTGCATTCATTACATATGCTTTACAAATAGTATGATCAAGGTTATGATGGCATGTCACTCCAGAAATTATCTTTGTTTATCATTTACCTACTCGGGACGAGCAGAAACTAAGCTTGGGGATGCTTGATACGCCTCAAACGTATCTATAATTTCTTATGTTCCATGCCACATTATTGATGATATCTACATGTTTTATACACATTATATGTCGTTATTATGCATTTTCCGGCACTAACCTATTAACAAGATGCCGAAGTGCCAGTTGCTGTTTTCTGCTGTTTTTGGTTTCAGAAATCCTAGTAAAGAAATATTCTCGGAATTGGACGAAATCAACACCCAGGTTCCTATTTTGCCCGGAAGCATCCAGAACACACGAGAACCGCCAGAGAGGGGGCACAGGCCCACCAAACCATAGGCCGGTGCGGCCTAGGGGTGGCCCGCGCCCCCCTATAGTGTCGTCGCCTCGTTGACCTCCTGACGCCGCCTCTTCGCCTATTTAAGCCCCCTCGACCTAAAACCTCGATACGAAAAAGCCACGGTACGAGAAACCTTCCAGAGCCCCCGCCATCGCGAAGCCAAGATCCGGGGGACAGGAGTCTCTCGTTCCGGCACGCCGCCGGGACGGGGAAGTGCCCCGGAAGGCTTCTCCATCGACACCACCGCCATCTTCATCAACGCTGCTATCTCCCATGAGGAGGGAGTAGTTCTCCATCGAGACTCGGGGCTGTACCGGTAGCTATGTGGTTAATCTCTCTCCTATGTACTGTGGGGACCCCGGACTAGCTGTCCGAAATACCCTGTTATGCATTCAACTCACGATCCCATGATCAGTGCACCGTGAGCACATAACCGAACTGAATATCCAGAATTACATCATCCATTACAGTACCAAATAAATAAGTCTTACGAAGCGGGTCACATGACCGAGCTTACATAAATGCCTCGATGGGCAAGTTCACCAAACACAGCAGCGGATACACATCAACGTCGTCGGGCCCAAGTCATGCCTTAGACCTACAGGCGACTGACTTGGAGAGCGTCCTAGGTCGCATAGTCGTCGTGATATCCTCCATCGTCTTCATAGTCCTCCTCATAGTCTGGCCAAGTTAATAGCCAGGGACAAAGCCGTAAGTACATTTGGAATTGTACTTGCATACCATCATAAGAGGGGTGCAACACAATCTAACTAAAGGAGACAAGAGAGTACGACAAGTTTCTCTTGTGGATATAGCATGCTCCTACTTTTATTGTTTACATAGCATTCCGACTTCTCAAGTGAAGGGAGCACTATGATTGTCCTATGACATCTCTATCTTTACTATTAAGAGCAAACTGGTGAATGCCTGGTGTCACACCTCAAAGTAATTACACAAACATGCCACCGCGCTCACATGGATTGGAGATCCATGTGTTGCATGCTGCATTATCTGCCACCGCGCTCACATGGATTGGAGATCCATTCCGTTGCATGCTGCATTATCTACTCAGAGTTTGTTAGATAATCTTAGATTAGTTAAGAGTATGCCGCATGCATGCAGCCTTATCTACTTTTAAATAGCAACAAACCTCTTCCAGGCCACAAACGACTTCTCTTATGTGATACCCGCATGCATTGCGTGATGATCGCATCATTCTTATGGTGGCCGAAGGGAGATTCGTCAGCAGCGGAGCTGCAGAGGAGCTGGCTGCCGCGAGCATCTTAGCTCACCGTCTCCTCTAGCCGCTAAATCGACCGCCGCCGCCAGGACCAGCTACGCGCGCCCGCATCTGCCAACCGGTGCCAAGAACATTTGCGAGCTCATGTGCTGACTCGAGCAACCAAAGTAGCAATGGGGAGGACACAACGGATGTTTTTGTATGATCGAAACCATATATCTTGAGATGTCGTGAATATCTGATTCATTTTTTCTTTGTCTTAGGTTTGCACATTCTTTGGTGAAGGGCTCACGTAATGTGTGCGCAGTGCAAGTTCAAGGGATATGGTTATCCATGGATATAGTACATATATACGTAGTGCACTGCCGTTACATGTTCATGGGCACCCCCAGACACACTACTCCGTCGGAAGGATCCGACGTCTATGGCTCTAGGTATGGCAGGTTGAAAATTTTTTTTTCTAGAACCTGGATATTTACTCAACTGCTTTGTATTTTGCTTCTTTACTTGATTTTTCAGATCTTCTTTAGAGCATCCCTAGCAGTCTAGGTCTAGCAGATTCCCAATATTTTAGATGTGCAGACGCCTCCCTAAACATAGTGGAGCAAAATTTTGCTCCTCTAAACTTTTTCGCTAGAACCGATCCGCAATAATTAGAGGACTAAAGCTATAAATTTGGCTCAAACATACTATCAAACACTTGCTATGCGTCGTTGCCAGAGAGGAACGGCGGTGCCCCAGCCGGCGTGCTTGCACCAGCGCCTCTCACATTCCGCGCCGGTACGCGGCGGCGCTACCCGGGCTTGACGGTGCAACTTCGGATTCAGTACAATCTACCTCGCGCGCCTCGCCGGCTCCAAGAAGCTCGCCGCCGTCAAGCTCCGCCGCAGCTGCAGCAAGTTCCTGCACCATGCCTTCCGCCATGAGCTGGACGCCCTCCTCCACGTCTGCCACCCCGTTGGCGCTGCCCATCGCCGCGCACCTGTTCCAGGAGTTCCAGTCCACCGTGTTCCTGCTCAAGTCCCTAGAGCAGCCGACAGTGTGTTCCGACACGACGAGCAAGATCGAGCGGTTTCTGGTCCAGCCGGCCGTCGAGAAATGCATGGTCGGGCGCCACCGCGCGTCAGTCGATAAGGCACCGCTTCTGCTGTCACGGGCCGTATTCGCGTCGGCCGGGTTCACGCCAGTGCAGGCTAGCACGTTCGCCGAGTCACAGGCAGAGTCGATGCTGCACAAGGTGCCCGTCCGTGGGTTCCGGCTCACTCTGCCTCTACTAGCAGTGCGCCGAGCTCGTGCTGGTCTCGGCATAGCATAGCTGACCTCGCCGTCGGCTGGCTCGCCACTGTGCGTAGGTGAGAATAGGCACCGGCCAGCAGCGGCGGGACTTGGCGAGTGATTCGGCAGTGATGGGGAACACGACTCGGCGCCGGAGAATCGCGGCGACTCAGCGGGAGGTGGTGGTGGCCGCCGGTGACATCTGGGGCAGCGGGAAAGGACCCACGGTGGGCTGTTGTGGGCGCTCCGGCGGCGGCGAAAAGGTGCAGCCAAGGAGCAAGGATATGCGCATCTCCTCCCACTGTAGGTGTCGACGCCTCCGTTCCAGCTGGCTACGGCCGGATCCGTGCAGTGTAGTACTGGGACTGCTGGAATCATTGACCCTCTTGCTGCTGCGCCATCTTGAAAGGCACTCATAGGGCCGAATGCTGAACAAGAGGACGGTGAGGTGGGCGACGGGATGGAGGGAGACGAGTTTGAGGAAGAGAGGATGGTGATCAGTGATCTTGTACGGCCGTCGTTGCTCCTTGGTTCGAGTGGATGCATTGGGGAGATTCTACTGCTACTTGTGTGTGTGTGTTGTTGTTGTTGTGTCTTGATGTGTGATGTGCCGCCAACCTCGGCTGTCAGCGCCGAGCATCTCCTCGCCAATATGCTGGACAAGAACTCCATCACTACAGGAACGGAGCACTACGCTGACGGCCGGCTGCCCTCGGCGTAGCCACGCCTGGCCCTCGGCGTAGGCTACGCCAACGGCAACCCTCGGCGTCTAGATCCCTCGGTATAGGCCAGTGTGCCGTCGGCGTAGAGGTAGCCCTCGGCGTATGCGTCGTACACCGACGGCCGGCGAGCCCCTTGGCGTACACGCCCTCGGCGTAGCATCAACGGCGGGTCGTCGCCGTTGACGACGGGCAGCATACGCCGACGGCATAGCCCTCGGCGTAGCGCGCGACGTGGTGAGCCAAGGGGAGTCCAAACCATGCAGACGCCGACGGCCACCATGCAGACGCCGATAGCCTCCGAGTGCGACGTGGCGTTCGTGCGCGCGCCCGCGCTGCTCTGCTTGCGCCGCACGTCAGGGGATATGCCGACAGCATAGCCCTCGGCATAGCGACTGACGTGTCAGCTGCTGGGATGCCCGCGCCGTTGCAGGGCAGGCCATACGCCGACGGCAATGCCCTCGGCGTAGCCAATGCCATTTGGTTCGGCAGCTGGGCCAGTTTCACAGCAGCTGGTCCAATTTCACAGCAAATGAAGCAATTTCACAGCAATTTCATCCAAATACATGCAAATTCATCCAAATTCACCATAATTCACATAAATAGCATGAAATCCACATAGTAGCATACATGGTGCATGTAATAGCATACAAGAGGAGAGTGCCATGTCATCCAATACATAGTAGTAGGGGTAGCACATGATGGCAAGCAAGAAGCCCGATGCCGACTAGCGAAGGAAGGACCCGGGCGGGGTGTGTCCGCCCACATCGTTGGCGAAACGAGCAGCCCGGGGTTGCGCTCCGGTAGAAGCTGCAGAAGAACCACCTGGAGAAGGACCGGAAGTACGCCCAGGAGAAGTCGACGGAGAGGCACCAGGACTACTCCTCGACGGAGTGGCACCAGCAGTAGTCGACAGAGAGGCACCCTGCGAGGCCTGGCACCAGCAGTATCCCTCGGCGTATGCGTCGTACGCCGACGGTCGGCTTCCTGAGCTGCCCCGGCGAGGCCGTACGCCGACAGCCCCGACATTTGGCCGTCGGCGTACAGTTTGGCCGTCGGCGTCTTCTCTCATTCCTGTAGTGCATGAAGATCGCGCTCGAGCTTGTCATGCAGGAGGTATGAATCAATTATGTTTCTCTTCCACGAGCACCATTGTACACCATCATGCTTGGAGGCTCCTTTATGTGCAACATAGTATTGAATTTCGTGTGATGCGTGTGTGCAGGTGAGGAAGTACTTCAGGCCTTCTGAACCAAACTCATGTGCTGGCTAGGGTTCTTGGTCTATTTTAATATAGTTCTTTGTTTTCTATTTACTATTTTGTGATGGTATCAGATCAAGTGTGGGGGAGTTAATTATTTATCGTTTTGGGACTTTTGCTCTCCCTCCACTTGTCATGCTAGAGTACATACTATCGCATTACATAGTTTCATTACAGTGGAGGAAGTTAACTCACTACCCAGATTTAAAGAAAACCATTGGGTCAAGGAATCTGTAGCTCGAATGCCATACTAATGCATACAATCTGTTACCAACCTTATTTTTTAAAATTTTGTGACCTTGCTACAGACAAACAAATTACATAGTTTTACTTCAGTGGAGAAAGTTAAAATGTAAATTACATAGTTTCAGACAGGTACCGTCCCGGTCTACAAAAGCCCAGTTCTTTTGGAACCTTCGGCTTGCACGTGAATCCTGTCTCTAATAGCAAAAACTTAGCCTGGAAAAATTATTTTGCAAGAAATCTTTACTATTAAGATGAAACCTACGTATGTCTGGTGTCACACATCTAAAAATTACAAACCAAATGTCACTCCCTAAAATACTGCACGCTTAACAAACTCACCTCTCAACTCGCATATCCTGCTTAACAGACTCGCCACACAACACCATGGAAAAAAATAGCGTGCTATTTCGGCGTTAATAGCATGATATAACGTTTATAGACAGCCCATGGTACATCATTCCGGCGCGTGCTATAGCACGCTAATAGCGTATTTTTTGGCCAACTCTATTTTATTATAGCGCGCTATTTTTTTTCCTTGCTCAACACTGCGCACCTCTCAAATCCCCTACAAGATTTTCTCAATAAACTTGGCTCTCAACTCTACCCACCTCTAAAAACAAAACTCATTCAAGACACACATCAGTGCTACACGTTTCTAAGTCGATATAAAAAGAAGAAAAAATTGGTTCAACGATGAGACAACAATAAAAAGAACTCCGTCCATCAACCCTACTCCATGCAACTATCTTTTTTCAAACAACTAACAACAACAAAAAAACATCCCGGTGTTTCTCAACAACTAACAAGGGTTTCTCAACAATGTTTTAAAAAACATTCCGAGGTTTCAGAAAAAAAAAACCCCATCCCGCTAACTTAGGCGTAGCTTTTCAAAAACTAAGCTGACAGAACACTGACCAAAGTCGGTCATCGTCTTCACCGCCCTGACCAAAGTCGATGCCAACCACCATCGTTGCCAGGAGAACAGTCTTCATCGAGCAAGGTGACCTTCCTCGACACTGCCTCGCATCAGGAGACGTTGATGTCGGTCATTGTCTTCATCCCCCTGACCAAAGTCGCAACCGGTCATCGTCTTCATCGCCCTGATCAAAGCCGTTGTCGGCCACCGTCTTCACCAGGAGAATACTAACAACCATCATCTTCATCGAGCAAGTAGACCTTCCTCATCTCGGTTACCGTATTATACAACTAGGTTCCTTTTAAAAAAATCCTTTATGGATCCTTGCCGTCTTCACCATTTAAATCTATAAGTGTGTACACGTGGAAGAATTTCAAACACGATCTTTTAGATCCAAGTGTGTGGAGTATCATCTTTAAAAAGGAGTATGTTTTTCAAAAAAAATACTAAATTTCTTTATGGATCCTCGTCATCTTTACAATTAAATCCAAGTGTGTACACCTGAAATGGTTTCAAACATGATGTTTTGGATCCAATTGTATGCAGAATCATATTAAGAAAGGAGTATGTTTGTCAACATCACAAACATCCGAAATGCTTGTCAACATTTTGTACTTGCAGTAGCACTGTATTTTTCTGCATCGCATGTCAAATATTGTCAAAACTTTGTCAGCATGTTACTAGCAAAAAATTTCGAGACGTGCGCCAGGCGGCATGAGTGACCCAAGAGACGTGCGTGGCTACAAGCGGTGTGAGTGACCCAAGCTGTCGTGTCGGGAGCATGTGAAATCGGGAAAAGTTGGGTGAGGATCAAAGCAGGACAGTCTGACTTTTCTCAATATTTTTTTCTTAGCACAAATATGTTTCTCGAGTTGACAAAGAGAACTGTGCAGCTCTACCTTCTAATAAGAAATCGTGTTACCTACAAAATTGTGTCAATAATTATATTTTGGTTGTTCTGAGATCGTAAATATCCATCTCAACATTTTAATTTTAACATGTATATTTATTATTGCAGATCATGCATGCCCTATGTTCATGTTCTTGTATATTTTTTAAAGAAAACTTCATGCTAACTTGATAGATTTTATGTGCGTGGCTACGAGTTGAGAAAAATGTTACTGATACACAGACTCAATTACCTTGCTAATGAAGCTGAAGACAACATTCCTCATGTTCTGCGAGCATATTTTAGGTGCGTCAACGCAGCATGACTTTAATAAATAATTTAAAAAATGTGTCGGTCATTGAATTTTATACTCATGACAGCGAATTATGTGATGTGATCTTCAGATATTTTAAATATTGTGTGGTTATTATTTTATGTACTTAAATATTTACGCGCATTATCTACACGTATACTATTTGTGACACTAGGCATAAATGTTAGAAGGATGGTTGTATCCCCAGCCCACCAGAGTTCAAACCCCAGGTTTGACATCTGTGTGTCTCATAAAAAGGCGGAATATTCATTCAGTGGGAGGCGACGTGCCCGTCGACAGCGAGGCGCCTGTGGTGACTTCGTCAATTTCAAGATCCAATCCGCCGGCTCGGTCTTCCGGAGGTGCTCATAGGGGTAGGGTGTGCGTGTGTGCGTTCATAGGGGTGAGTGTATGCGCGTGTATGTGAGCGTCTGCGTTTGTACTGTGTTTCTCAAAAGAAAAGGTAATATTGTAATACTACGCATACGATAAGAAGCCGTGGCGAAGCACGGGCATTCCACTAGTATCTTTGTTAAAGAAGAGTTGCTTTTCTTCATCTCAAGTGATGAAGATGCGGAAAAAAAATCCTATGACATCTCTATATCTTTGTTAAAGAAGAGTTGTATTTCTTCATCTCAAGTGATGAAGATGCGGGAAAAATCCTATGACATCTCTATATCTTTGTTAAAGAAGAGTTGCATTTCTTCATCTCAAGTGATGAAGATGCGGGAAAAATCCTATGACATCTCTATATCTTTGTTAAAGAAGACTTGCATTTCTTCATCTCAAGTGATGAAGATGCGGGAAAAATCCTATGACATCTCTATATCCTTGTTAAAGAAGAGTTCCATCTACGGAAACATTTAGGAAAGAGTTCCCCCTTTAGTCTTTATTTTCCACGACCATCTCCATATGGTCAACACTCTCTCTTGTACCCTTCCGGTACACCAAACACAACACTTCCTTTGCAGACCATTTGTTCAAAAACAAAACGCAAGCCCCGGTTAAGTATGGCCATGTCAACTTGTCCATGACCGCGGACGCGGCTATTCGAATAGATTTGACTCTGCAGAGTTTGCGCACTTCCCCACAAGAACTGATAAATCCATCGGGATCATCCCCGGATCGTCATACAAAAGTATGCGAGACTCGGATAACCAGTCATAGTCTTTCGCCCGTCTCCATTGGCACAAGTCCTTCCCTGCGGGCTTACCCCTTCCCGGCACCCCGGCAGCATACCTCCTTTTGAGCGTATCTCCGGCGCCACGACGGAAGACCCTCAGTAATCGTCCGGCTATCGACAACTACAGTGTATTGCCTCCTTCCGAGCGCAACCCGGCGTCGGAGGTCATCGTGACCCTCTCTAGAAAGTTGTGAAGGGTGCTCATGCCAACTTCAACAAACTACGGACTAAGCCCGTGCCCACTTTGGATAATGTGGTTGCGCGAATAAAAGTTGGGACGGCGAACACTTATACGCAGTGCTCCTTTTTAGAAACCATTTCCTTTTCCCCACAACACCACGGTTGTTCAACCAACCCACATACACATTCTTCCCAAACATCTTTATCAAGATCCTTTGTTTTTATAAACCATACACTTGGGTTAACTCACCCAAGGTTTTCATAAACATTTACAACAAGGTAAACCTTGAGGGGTTCCCAACCTAAAGTTTCTTGAGAAGGAACTACTATGGCACCATGGCCGAGATGAAGATCATCATGCCATGAGAGCATAAGTGGGTGGCAAAGAAAAATGATCTCACTTGCTTAAGATAAGCATGTAAGATGATAATAAAGGGTGGATCAACTTTCAGATTTGGTGGTGTTATTTTTCAACTTGGGTGGGGTAGGTGTATCACCCTTTTAACCAAAAAGGGGGTACACGGCATAATTCTCTCAATTTGAGAATTACACCAAGCTTCATGACTTTGATACCTCTAGTCTCAACAAAGTGGGGGTGTGGTGTAAAACTCTAATTAGGAAGGGTACATGCTCATGTTGAGCACTCAAGAAGACCCAAGGGAGTAGCACGGCCGTGACACCATGCATCCCTACATGTGTGAACCAAGATGAAGGACCACCACAAGGAACTACTCCTATTACATCCATACATAGACCAACATAGAGAGATCATCACATAAAGAGATAAGATGCTTAGGGACATCAACAAATGACATCCAACACCACATCATTCAGAGTTCAAAGATGGCTTGCCTTGGTTGGCTTGTCCCTGGTCTTCCTCCAGTTCTTCACCAAAGTCCTCCCCTTCCACTTCTCCTTCGTTGGTATCTATCGTCGCAAAAGTAAACGATGCATACAATCAACACATAGTTCAAGAAACAAGAGCAAATAAATGAAAAAGGAAAATATGCAGGGGAGTTGTTTGACAGTAACAAAACATGATTTGGCCATTTTTATAAATAAAAAGCAACAAGGTTTAAATATAAACATCAAACAATAGCCTTATCATTTCATGTAACACACATGCACTAACAACCAGAGATGAAAAATTACTAACAGAGGCTAATGATATTTTTCCTGGATGCATAGTAACAAAACAAGACTAACCCAATTGGAATCATTCAAAAATATTAATTTTACAAATTTTAAGGTCCAAAATACTAACCAGAAACAGAGATCATGTTTCATTTATTAAAAATCGCACAAAAATCCTAAAAATACAAGGCCAGTGGCATCTGAAAGATAATTTCATGCCGGTGCTAATGCAACTGGAATCAACCCAATCCGAGTTACCAAACTAATTTAAATAGCAAAACAGTATACTGGTAGATTTTCAATTTTAATTTCTGTTTAACAAAATTTCAAATAAAAGAAAAGGGCGGGAACGCCCTGGGCCGTGCGGTGCTGCGCAGATGGGCCGGCCCAGTGGGGCTCTCCGGTGGCCGGTGAAAAAAAGGAAAAAGGAAAAACGGCCGGGGCCCGTGGCGGGCCAGGCAGGCCGACGTGGCCATGCACGCCGACGTGGCCGTGCATGCGCCATGCGCCCGCCCGATCTGGATCCGACGGCCCAGATCTGGCGCGTGCGCGACGTCGGAGGCGCTCGCCGGCGCGGAGGAAGAAAGGGGGCAGCCAGGGGCTTACCGGCGGCTGGCGGTGGCGTGGATCGGTGCAGGTGGTGTGGTGGTGTAGGCGTGCGTCGGGTGCGTGTGCTGGCGGTGTCCAGGGGCTGCTGCTCCTCCTCGCTCGGCGTCGTCTGCGTCACGGACGGCGTCGGAGCGTCGAGAGCGGCGGCGTCCTGCGGTGTTCCTGGGAGGAAGAAGAGAGGGACAGGGTCAGGAGATGCAGGAGGCGACATGGGTGAAGGAGTTCAGGGGAGGGGAGTGGCGTTTGCGCCGTGGTGGCGACCTCCTGCGCGTCACCCACGCGGTGACCGCTGTGAGCGTCTCGGCGCGGCAACGGCAATGGCTCGGCTGCCGCTCGAGCAGCCAGAGAGGGGGTGGAGCAGCCTTGCGGCGTAGTGGGTGTGGGAGCTGAAGGGGGAGGTGTGCCTCTCGGTGGGTTTTTATAGGCGGAGGGAGGCGAGGCAGTGGCGTGGGCGGTGGTGATGGCCAACCGGTGGCCAAGGGCTGGCGTCACGCGTCGGCCCCACCGTGATGTCGCCCTGGTGGCGTCAGCGAGGGGAGGGAAACGAGGGGGTGCGCGGCAGGCGAGGCTGATGGCGGGCGACGCGAGGCGTCGGGCCATCATGGCGTGACCAGCGTGGCGCGCGCGTGCGTTTAGTGGCTAGGGTTTTTGGGCGCGAGAGAGAGAGGTTCTGGTGGCGTTTTGGGCCAAGGAGGGAGGGTGGTGCGGTTAGGGTTGGGCCAAGGCAAGGGAGAGGGATGTGGCATCGGCCACGGTCCAAGGCAGAGAAGAAAAAAGAGAGGGAAGAGAGAAAGAAAAGAGAGGGGGAGGTTTCCCCTCTTATCTCTCGGCCAAAACATAAGGGAGAAAAGAGAGAGAAGAAAAAGGGGCAGGCGTGAAAAGGAGAGAAGCCATGCCAAGTGCATGTGCCTCATGGTGACAAGGAATCAAGTGCACAAATGTGAAAATACATATAGACAATAAAAAGGTGATGATGGTGTGGATGGTGCAACCCTAGGTGAATTTGGTGGTGGTGTAGAGAAGAGGGTAGAGTGTTCCTCCCTTCCAAGGGTAATGCCCTCCACCCCGGGGTTAGGGTTTCTGAGGGGCATAGTGCATAAGAGGTGGTGCCAACCAATTAAGAAGAGCAAACCCTAAAATTATAAAGAAGGTATAAAAATTAACCTAAGGTGAGGTGTCACACACAACATACCAAGAAAAGTATTTGAGTTAACCCAAGCAAAAATTCTAACCTACACTCAATCATAAGTGTTAAATAAAAAAAAATTTGTTGGCTCAAAATTTTAACTTGGAGAAATATGCAGGTTTTTGAAAGATGGGGTGTTACAGACCTTCCCCCCTTAAAAAAATCTCGTCCCGAGATTCCACGGCTAAGAGCTTGAACAGGTGTGGGAATTCTTGTCTCATAAAATCCTCCCGCTCCCATGTGGCTTCATCTTCAGAGTGGTTGCTCCACTGGACCTTGAAGAATTTAATCTTCCTTCGGCGGGTGACCCTAACGGTTTCATCCAGAATACGAATAGGGTTCTCTCGGTAGGTTAAGTTGTGATTGAGGTCGATGGCACGGAAATCAATATCCTTAAAAACTTCCGCCTTGCTTGGTGCTTGGAGGCATCTTCGAAGTTGGGAGACATGAAAAACGTCACGGAACTCAGACAACTCGGGAGGTAATTCCAGCTGGTAAGATACTTCTCCTCTTCATCCTAGCACCTTGAAAGGACCAATGTATCTTGGTGCAAGCTTGCCTTTAACATGGAAACATTTCATTCCTTTGAGAGGAGTTACCCGGAGATAAGCAAAATCTCCGGCGCAGAAAGTTAATTCTCGACGCTTGGAGTCAGCGTAGCTCTTCTGGCGGGATTGTGCAGCTTTCAGCCGGTCACGAATGAACTGAACTTTCTCCTTTGCTTCCCGAAGTATGTCAGGTCCGAATACTTGACTTTCTCCGGTCTCGGTCCAATTAAGAGGGGTTCTGCATCGTCTCCCATAGAGGGCTTCGAAAGGGGCCATCCGAAGGCTGGCCTGATAACTATTGTTATAAGAGAACTCGGCGAATGGCAGGCAATCTTCCCACTTAGTTCCCTAAGCGAGAACGCAGGCTCGGAGCATGTCCTCGAGGACTTGATTTACCCTTTCAGTCTGTCCTCCGGTTTGGGGATGATAGGCGGTGATGAACGATAATTTGGTGCCCAATGCCTCGTGAAGTTTTTGCCAGAAGCGAGATGTGAATTGGGTGCCTCGATCTGACACAATAACCTTGGGGACGCCGTGAAGGCTAACTATACGGGAGATGTAGAGATCTGCTAACGCTTTCCCGTGATCGGTGGTCTTGACCGGCAGGAAGTGTGCGACTTTGGTGAGACGGTCCACTATCACCCAAATGGAATCATGTCCACGGCTAGATCTGGGAAGTCCGGTGATAAAGTCCATACCCACTTCTTCCCGTTTCCACACGGGTATCTTCAAGGGTTGCAATAATCCAGCCGGGCGTTGGTGCTCAGCTTTAACTTTCTGGCAGACGTCACATCGAGCAATAAAGAAGGCAATATCCCGCTTCATCCCATGCCACCAAAAAGTGTCTTTTAGATCTTGATACATCTTGGATCCTCCAGGGTGAATAGAGTAGGGAGTATTATGGGCCTCCTCCATTATAAGATTCTTCAAATCGGGGATATTGGGTACGCAGAGGCGCCCATTGTACCATAGTACACCGTTGGGGTCTATCGAAAATCCTTCTAGCTTTTTCCTGGTCATGCGACGCTTGATCCCTTCAATACTCTTATGCCCTACTTGGGCTTCCTTGATCTGATCTTGAAGGGTGGGTTTTGCTTCCATGGCAGCAAGGAATCCATGGCTAACCAATTCTAATCCGAATTCCTCGAATTCTTGATACAACATGGGTTGCTCGACTTTTAAACGAGAGTTTAGGGAACATGGTTCTCGGCTGAGGGCGTCGGCAACAACATTAGCTTTTCCGGGGTGGTAATGGATACTAAGGTCATAATCCTTGATGAGCTCTATCCATCTCCTCTGTCGCATATTCAACTCTCTCTGGGTGAAGATATACTTAAGGCTTTTGTGATCGGTGTAAATATCACACCTATTTCCTATGAGATAGTGGCGCCAAGTCTTGAGAGCATGAACCATGGCTGCTAATTCCAGGTCATGGGTGGGGTAATTGGCTTCGTGAGGTTTCAGCTGTCGAGAGAGATAAGAGATTACCTTTCCTTCTTGCATTAAGACACTTCCAAGACCAATTTTGGAAGCATCACAATAGATCACAAAATCCTTGGTGACGTCGGGCATGGTCAAGATGGGGGTGGATACAAGTCGCCTTTTTAATTCTTGAAAACTTTCTTCACACTTTTCCGTCCATTCAAACTTCTTACCCTTTTTAAGCAGAAGAGTCATGGGTTTGGCAATGCTTGAGAATCCTTCAACGAACTTACGGTAGTATCCCGCCAATCCGAGGAAGGACCTCACTTCTGTAACATTTTTAGGTGGTTGTTGGTCCACAATAGACTTGATCAGAGAGGGATCAACAGAGAGTCCTCCACGAGACAAGACGTGGCCAAGAAATCCAACTTCCTTGAGCCAAAACTGACATTTACTAAACTTTGCATAAAGTTGATGTTGCCGAAGGGTACCCAAGACTAGTCGCAGGTGCTCCTCATGTTCTTCCTCAGTTTTTGAGTAGACCAAGATGTCATCGATGAACACTACCACAAATTTGTCTAGGTATTCCATGAAGACCTTGTTCATGAGGTTCATGAAGTAGGCAGGGGCATTGGTGAGTCCAAACGACATTACGGTGTACTCATATAGTCCGTAACGGGTGGTGAAAGCAGTCTTGGGAATGTCGGATTCTCGTACTTTAAGTTGGTGATACCCGGTGCGAAGGTCAATTTTGGAGAAAACCTTTGCTCCGTTCATTTGATCGAATAAATCATCGATCTTAGGCAGAGGGTACTTATTTTTAATGGTTACTTCATTAAGTCTCCGATAGTCCACACACAAGCGAATGGTTCCGTCTCTCTTGTCCACGAAGATCACGAGGCGATCCCCATGGTGATGCACTTGGCCCGATTAGACCTTTGGCCAACAGATCATCCAACCGTCGCTTTAACTCAATCAATTCTTGGGGATTCCTACGATAAGGT
>NC_061510.1:133232249-133313325 GCF_022539505.1 Lolium rigidum | reverse complement strand
GTAACTCACATGTTCGTTGGGAACCCCAAGAGGAAGGTATGATGCGCACGGCAGCAAGTTTTCCCTCGGAAAGAAACCAAGGTTTATCGAACCAGGAGGAGTCAAGAAGCACGTTGAAGGTTGATGGCGGCGGAATGTAGTGCGGCGCAACACCGGGGATTCCGGCGCCAACGTGGAACCTGCACAACACAACCAAAGTACTTTGCCCCAACGAAACAGTGAGGTTGTCAATCTCACCGGCTTGCTGTAACAAAGGATTAACCGTATTGTGTGGAAGATGATTGTTTGCGAGAAAACGAGTAAAACAAGTATTGCGATAGATTGTATGCGATGTAAAGAATAGGACCGGGGTCCACGGTTCACTAGAGGTGTCTCTCCCATAAGATAAAAGCATGTTGGGTGAACAAATTACGGTCGGGCAATTGACAAATAGAGAGGGCATAACAATGCACATACATGATATGATAAATATAGTGAGATTTAATTGGGCATTACGACAAAGTACATAGACCGCTATCCAGCATGCATCTATGCCTAAAAAGTCCACCTTCGGGTTATCATCCGAACCCCTTCCGGTATTAAGTTGCAAAACAACAGACAATTGCATTAAGTATGGTGCGTAATGTAATCAATAACTACATCCTCGGACATAGCATCAATGTTTTATCCCTAGTGGCAACGAGCACATCCACAACCTTAGAACTTTACGTCACTTGTCCCAGATTTAATGGAGGCATGAACCCACTATCGAGCATAAATACTCCCTCTTGGAGTTAAGAGTAAAAACTTGGCCAGAGCCTCTACTAATAACGGAGAGCATGCAAGATCATAAACAACACATAGGTAATAGATTGATAATCAACATAACATAGTATTCTCTATCCATCGGATCCCGACAAACACAACATATAGAATTACGGATAGATGATCTTGATCATGTTAGGCAGCTCACAAGATCCGACAATGAAGCACATGAGGAGAAGACAACCATCTAGCTACTGCTATGGACCCATAGTCCGGGGGTGAACTACTCACTCATCACTCCGGAGGCGACCATGGCGGTGAAGAGTCCTCCGGGAGATGAATCCCCTCTCCGGCAGGGTGCCGGAGGCGATCTCCAGAATCCCCGAGATGGGATTGGCGGCGGCGGCGTCTCGATAAGGTTTTCCGTATCGTGGCTCTCGGTGCCGGGGGTTTCGCGACGAAGGCTTTAAGTAGGCGGAAGGGCAGCGCGGGGGCCACACGAGGGCCCCACACGCCGAGGCCGCGCGGCCGGGACCTGGGCCGCGCCGCCCTGTGTGTGGCGGCGCCTCGTGGCCCCACTTCCTTTCCCCTCGGTCTTCCGGAAGCTTCGTGGCAAAAATAGGACCTTGGGCATTGATTTCGTCCAATTCGAGAATATTTCCTTTGCTAGGATTTCTGAAACCAAAAACAGCGAGAAAACAACAAGCGGCTCTTCGGCATCTTGTTAATAGGTTAGTGCCGGAAAATGCATAAATACGACATATAATGTGTATAAAACATGTAGATATCATCAATAATGTGGCATGGAACATAAGAAATTATCGATACGTCGGAGACGTATCAGCATCCCCAAGCTTAGTTACTGCTCGTCCCGAGCAGGTAAACGATAACAAAGATAATTTCTGGAGTGACATGCCATCATAACCTTGATCATACTATTGTAAGCATATGTAATGAATGCAGCGATCAAAACAATGGTAATGACATGAGTAAACAAGCTGAATCATAAAGCAAAGACTTTTCATGAATAGTACTTCAAGACAAGCATCAATAAGTCTTGCATAAGAGTTAACTCATAAAGCAATAAATCAAAGTAAAGGCATTGAAGCAACACAAAGGAAGATTAAGTTTCAGCGGTTGCTTTCAACTTATAACATGTATATCTCATGGATAATTGTCAACATAGAGTAATATAACAAGTGCAATATGCAAGTATGTAGGAATCAATGCACAGTTCACACAAGTGTTTGCTTCTTGAGGTGGAGAGAGATAGGTGAAATGACTCAACATAAAAGTAAAAGAAAGGTCCTTCAAAGAGGAAAGCATCGATTGCTATATTTGTGCTAGAGCTTTTATTTTGAAAACATGAAACAATTTTGTCAACGGTAGTAATAAAGCATATGAGTTATGTAAATTATATCTTACAAGTTGCAAGCCTCATGCATAGTATACTAATAGTGCCCGCACCTTGTCCTAATTAGCTTGGACTACCGGATCATCGTAATACACATGTTTTAACCAAGTGTCACAAGGGGTACCTCCATGCCGCTCGTACAAAGGTCTAAGGAGAAAGCTCGCATTTTGGATTTCTCGCTTTTGATTATTCTCAACTTAGACATCCATACCGGGACAACATGGACAACGAGATAATGGACTCCTCTTTAATGCATAAGCATGTGGCAACAATTAGTATTCTCATATGAGATTGAGGATATATGTCCAAAACTGAACCTTCCACCATGATTCATGGCTTTAGTTAGCGGCCCAATGTTCTTCTCTAACAATATGCATGCTCCAACCATTAAGGTGGTAGATCTCTCTTACTTCGAGACAAGACGGACATGCATAGCAACTCACATGATATTCAACAAAGAATAGTTGATGGCGTCCCCGAAACATGGTTATCGCACAACAAGCAACTTAATAAGAGATAAAGTGCATAAGTACATATTCAATACCACAATAGTTTTTAAGCTATTTGTCCCATGAGCTATATATTGCAAAGGTAATGAATGGAAATTTTAAAGGTAGCACTCAAGCAATTTACTTTGGAATGGCGGAGAAATACCATGTAGTAGGTAGGTATGGTGGACACAAATGGCATAGTGGTTGGCTCAAGGATTTTGGATGCATGAGAAGTATTCCCTCTCGATACAAGGTTTAGGCTAGCAAGGTTTATTTGAAACAAACACAAGGATGAACCGAGTGCAGCAAAACTCACATAAAAGACATATTGTAAACATTATAAGACTCTACACCGTCTTCCTTGTTGTTCAAAACTCAATACTAGAAATTATCTAGACTTTAGAGAGACCAAATATGCAAACCAAATTTTAGCAAGCTCTAGGTGTTTATTCATTAATGGGTGCAAAGTATATGATGCAAGAGCTTAAACATGAGCACAACAATTGCCAAGTATCAAATTATTCAAGACATTTTAGAATTACTACATGTAGCATTTCCCGATTCCAACCATATAACAATTTAACGAAGAAGATTCAACCTTCGCCATGAATACTATGAGTAAAGCCTAAGGACATATTTGTCCATATGCAACAGACGGAGCGTGTCTCTCTCCCACACGGTGAATGCTAGGATCCATTTTATTCAAACAAAAACAAAAACAAAAACAAACCGACGCTCCAAGCAAAGTACATAAGATGTGACGGAATAAAAATATAGTTTCGGGGGAGGAACTCGATAATGTTGTCGATGAAGAAGGGGATGCCTTGGGCATCCCCAAGCTTAGACGCTTGAGTCTTCTTAAAATATGCAGGGGTGAACCACGGGGCATCCCCAAGCTTAGAGCTTTCACTCTCCTTGATCATATTGTATCATACTCCTCTCTTGATCCTTGAAAACTTCCTCCACACCAAACTCGAAACAACTCATTAGAGGGTTAGTGTACAATAAAAATTAACATGTTCAGAGGTGACACAATCATTCTTAACACTTCTGGACATTGCATAAAGCTACTTGGACATTAATGGATCAAAGAAATTCATCCAACATAGCAAAAGAGGCAATGCGAAATAAAAGGCAGAATCTGTCAAAACAGAACAGTCCGTAAAGATGGATTTTATTGAGGCACCAGACTTGCTCAAATGAAAATGCCCAAATTGAATGAAAGTTGCGTACATATCTGAGGATCACTCACGTAAATTGGCATATTTTTCTGAGCTTCTTACAGAGAATTAGGCCCAGATTCGTGACAGCAAAGAAATCTGTAACTGCGCAGTAATCCAAATCTAGTATGAACCTTACTATCAAAGACTTTACTTGGCACAACAAAGCACAAAACTAAGATAAGGAGAGGTTGCTACAGTAGTAAACAACTTCCAAGACTCAAATTCAAAACAAAAATACTGTAGTAAAAACATGGGTTGTCTCCCATAAGCGCTTTTCTTTAACGCCTTTCAGCTAGGCGCAGAAAGTGTAAATCAAGTATTATCAAGAGACGAAGTATCAACATCATAATTTCCTCTAATAATAGAATCATAAGGTAACTTCATTCTTTTTCTAGGGAAGTGTTCCATACCTTTCTTGAGAGGAAATTGATATTTAATATTACCTTCCTTCATATCAATAGTAGCACCAACGGTTCGAAGAAAAGGTCTTCCCAATATAATGGGGCAAGATGCATTGCATTCAATATCCAAGACAACAAAATCAACGGGGACAAGGTTATTGTTAACCATAATATGAACATTATCAACTCTCCCCAAAGGTTTCTTTTTAGCATTATCAGCGAGATTAACATCCAAATAACAATTTTTCAATGGTGGCAAGTCAAGCATATCATAGACTTTCTTAGGCATAACGAAATACTTGCACCAAGATCACATAAAGCATTACAATCAAAATCATTGACCCTCATTTTAATGATGGGCTCCCAACCATCTTCTAACTTCCTAGGAATAGAGGTTTCAAGTTTTAGTTTCTCTTCTCTAGCTTTTATGAGAGCATTTGTAATATGTTTTGTAAAGGCCAAATTTATAGCACTAGCATTAGGACTCTTAGCAAGTTTTTGTAAGAACTTTATAACTTTAGAGATGTGGCAATCATCAAAATCCAAATCATTATGAGCTAAAGCAATGGGATCATTGTCCCCAAGGTTGGAAAAAAATTTAGCAGTTTTATCACAAGCAATTTCAGCAGTTTTAGCAATTTCAGGCAGTTTTGTACGCTTTGCACTAGGAGCAGAAACATTGCCAACACCAATTATTTTACCATTGATAGTAGGAGGTGCAGCAACATGTGAGGAATCAACATTACTTGTGGTGGTAATAGTCCAAACTTTAACTACATTGTTCTCTTTAGCTAGTTTTTCATTTTCTTCTCTATCCCACCTAGCACGCAATTCAGCCATCAATCTTATATTCTCATTAATTCTAACTTGGATGGCATTTGCTGTAGTAGTAATATTATTATCAATATCCTTATTAGGCATAACTTTCAGTTTTAAAAGATCAACATCAGAGGCAAGTCTATCAACTCTAGAAGCAAGGATATCAATTTTATCAAGCTTTTCCTCAACAGATTTGTTAAAAGCAGTTTGTGTACTAATAAATTCTTTAAGCATGGCTTCAAGACCAGGGGGTGTGTTCCTATTATTGTTGTAAGAATTCCCATAAGAATTAGCATAACCGTTACCATTATTATAAGGATATGGCCTATAGTTATTACCAGAATTGTTCCTATAAGCATTGTTGTTGAAATTATTATTTTTAATAAAATTCACATCAACATTTTCTTCTTGAGCAACCAATGAAGCTAAAGGAACATTATTTGGATCAACATTAGATTTACCATTCACAAGCATAGACATAATCACATCAATCTTATCACTCAAGGAGGAGGTTTCTTCAACAGAATTTACCTTCTTACCTTGTGGAGCCCTTTCCTGCCATTCAGAGTAATTAATCATCATATTATCAAGGAGCTTTGTAGCCGCCCCCAAAGTGATGGACATAAAGGTACCTCCAGCAGCTGAATCCAATAAATTCCGCGAAGAAAAATTTAGTCCTGCATAGAAGGTTTGGATGATCATCCAAGTAGTCAGTCCATGGGTTGGGCAATTCTTTACCAAAGATTTCATTCTTTCCCAAGCTTGAGCAACATGTTCATTATCTAATTGTTTAAAATTCATTATGCTACTTCTCAAAGATATGATTTTAGCAGGGGGATAATATCTACCAATAAAAGCATCCTTGCATTTAGTCCATGAATCAATACTATTCTTAGGTAGAGATAGCAACCAATCTTTAGCTCTTCCTCTTAAAGAGAAAGGAAACAATTTTAATTTTATAATGTCACCATCTACATCTTTATACTTTTGCATTTCACACAATTCAACAAAATTATTGAGATGGGCAGCAGCATCATCAGAACTAACACCGAGAAAATTGCTCTCGCATAACAAGATTCGATAAAGCGAGGTTTAATTTCAAAGAATTCTGCTGTAGTAGCAGGTGGAGCAATAGGTGTGCATAAGAAATCATTATTATTTGTGGTTGTGAAGTCACACAACTTAGTATTTTCAGGGGTAGCCATTTTAGCAGTAGTAAATAAAGCAAACTAGATAAAGTAAATGCAAGTAACTAATTTTTTTTTGTGTTTTTGATATAGAAAGCAAGACAGTAAATAAAGTAAAACTAGCAACTAATTTTTTTGTGTTTTGATATAATGCAGCAAACAAGAAAGTAAATAAAATAAAGCAAGACAAAAACAAAGTAAAGAGATTGGATTGTGGAGACTCCCCTTGCAGCGTGTCTTGATCTCCCCGGCAACGGCGCTTTAGAAAAAGAGCTTGATGGTGTGTAACTCACACGTTCATTGGGAACCCCAAGAGGAAGGTATGATGCGCACAGCAGCAAGTTTTCCCTCAGAAAGAAACCAAGGTTTATCGAACCAGGAGGAGCCAAGAAGCACGTTGAAGGTTGATGGTGGCGGAATGTAATGCGGCGCAACACCAGGGATTCCGGCGCCAACGTGGAACCTGCACAACACAACCAAAGTACTTTTCCCCAACGAAACAGTGAGGTTGTCAATCTCACCGGCTTGCTGTAACAAAGGATTAACCATATTGTGTGGAAGATGATTGTTTGCAGAAAACAGTAAAAAAAGTATTGCAGTAGATTGTATGCGATGTAAAGAATAGGACCGGGGTCCACAGTTCACTAGAGGTGTCTCTCCCATAAGATAAAAGCATGTTGGGTGAACAAATGTGATGACCCAGCGTACCACTGCATGGTGTAGTACACAAGTCATTGACATAACACAAGTGAAACACCGTTCCACTCATATTACATCTCTCAGAGTGGTACAACAGAAACATATGCGAGTCCAAGGTATGTCTATAGAAGTACACACGAACCGTTTACATAAGATCAACACAACCTCCTACTTTACAAGTGAGGTAAAACTTCAAATAAAGTTCCAGAAGAACGACTCGTAGTCTATCTTATTGCTAACTTAAGTTCAAGAGCTACTTGGCTTGCTATAGAAATCTAGCTACTTAGGTGCTAGGATTAGGGAAAGGTTCCCTTCTATTACTAATCTAGGTTTCCAGTATAGCTGATGCAGAAGTTGACTCCATTGACTTCTTTGATTGGATTCTTCATCTTGTTGCAGTTGACTCCTTTGTCTTCGAGTTCCACGGTAGTTTCTCCTTCGGTGCCTTGATCTAAGAAGGGGGTTCAAACGAGATAGAATGAGTACGAGCGTACTCAGCAAGTTCATATTAGGAAATATGTGTATCATGCACTAACTATAGCCATAGACCAGAAAGTCATAGGCCAATGCAAGTTTTCATAATCATTTCTTCAAAAGGTTTATTTTATTCCGAAAACTATGCCCGTCAGTCTTCACAGGTTGACTAGAACTTCGTGGAGTTCCTTTCCTGCCGCGTTTGCAGTTCCCTTCCCGGAACAGGGAGTGACAGTCACAATTCAGTATCCTCTGCAGAGGTGCGTTACTTTTCCCATAAGAGAACTTATCCTTGTTGCCAACCGAGTAGCATGCTCGTCCACACTTCCTTTGGTGTGAGGCCAGGTGTAAGATCCAAGCCCACACCGCCTTCTCTGCGACTGCAAACCCACCCTTTTGTCCAACCGTACACCCCCAGTAGACTTCCCCCGATAATACGGCTTTACTCACGGTGTACTCCGGACAATCCCTCATAAATGGTAGAGCTTATCATCACTAATGGATGGGGATTTAAAAGGATATCCCAACCTATTGCGGAAGTGCCTCCAACACCCCACCGGCTCTACCGATCCGTTGGCGTGCAGAAGGGAAAAGATACGGCTGGCTTCCCCAGAGCCATTATAGATCTCATGGTCAACGCGGTTTGTACGGTGCTAGAATCACTGGACGACATTGGTAATTAATCCTAGGGTGATATAACCCATTGCAATGGAACCTCCACCATATCAACACATACCATGGTTCCATTGCCCACCACATAGTCATATTCATAATTGTAAAATAATACTTTGCTTTTCAATGCATGAGTGATAAGTATAGTACTTTGCATATAGTTTGATACAAATACTCAAATGACATGAGCAAGCGATGAACTTGCCTTTCTTGATCGCAAGATTATGCGGGCAAAAGCTTCGATACGTGAGGACTCCAAATGCTGAAATACCATCATCGTCCGGTAAGGACAATGTTTAAAGAACTGGCAAAGATGCTATAATGCATAGTATGAGATGCAATCGTCCCGAGTGTAACCTCGATCCCGATGATTTAAGATTGATGAGTTGTAAAGATTTCTTTAGGGTTGGTTGCGCTTTTAGAATGGTTCTCAAACAAGGTTCTTATTAGGGTTTGGTTATATTAGTCATCATAATCAAGTGATATAAGACATCATAACAATCATACACATAAAGAATAGTGATGGAATAATATGTAGAGAACAGTTGTCAATTTTAAGTTCTATAGAACATGGTTGATGATTACTTGTATTATACTTCAAAAGAATAACTTTTGAAGAACATGTTGTTTAAGAAATAATTAGTATTTCAAAGAAGGATTAGGGCTTCTAAGGTTTGATTGACATTTGTACTTCAAAAGAATAACTTTTGAAGAACAGGTTAAATAAGATTATGAACTACTATACATAGGAGCTATGGCTTTCTAGGGTTTACTATTGGATTCCTTTAGTTTCATTAATAGGAACTAGTTGGTTCTTAACTTGGATTGGGTTTCTATATAGCAAGTATTGGTAGGTTTATTGCTATGGTTTATTCTAAGTATCATATTAAAGGATGGTTATCAAGATGGTTCTATAAATTAGCTATTAGGGTTTACTATGGTTTCACAATTGCTTCACTAAATAATCTCTAATGGTTACTAATCTAAGTGGTCTGTCATTTCCTAAGTAGGGTGTAGTGGAATAGGAACATGTGTTCTGAATTGCTATACAAGATTGGTTCTAGGTTTTATCTTATGCTGCTTCTAGGGATTAATGGTTGAGGTTGATCTTAATGGTATGGTATATAGGAGTGGTGATAAATGGTGCTAACATGTGATATCAAGCTAGAGTTTATATCTAGGTGGCACTAGTGGATCATATAGGTGTTAACCAAAAATAAAGACATGAAATGATGGTTTCATGTGAATTGTTTCTAGTTTTATTTTAGTGGATCATGAGTATGCACTCATTGGTTGTTTATTATGGTCTTACATGTAAAGGTGAAGTGGCTATGATCATATGGGCTAAACCCCCGGGTTTTAGGATTGGAACTATTTTAGGATGATCACATAAAATGATGGAACCAAGATTCTTGTTTATATTAGAATTAGGGTTTCTAAATTTTGATTTCATTATTAACATGATAAGTGGTAGAGATTATTATTAAATTGGAGATAGAAGTAATATGGATTTAACATTGTATTATAAAGGAAATATGATAAATACTTATTAGGGTTTAGAATTTTTACTTGAAGTAATGGTCAATTAGGATTCTCATGTGATTAAACATAATCATCAAGAAATATTTGTTGTTTTATATGGCATCTTAAGGTGAAGTAATATTTAATGTTTTCTTCATGTGAAGAATTGAAACACGTAGTTTTTATGTTTTAATAGTTTAAAATTTAAAATTTGGTCTTCTAAATTTTAGAGGAAATTCATATTGTTGTTCTTTTAAACTTTAAGTATTTGTTTTCTATTTTATTTGTAGAGGTCATTTTATGATACTCAATTCTATTTATTGTTTTCTTTTTATTTTCTTAAATGTTTAAAAGATTTCTAAAAAAATAACCAAATAAAAAAATAAGATTAAAAATAGACCAAGTGGTCTGTTGGGCTGGCCCAATTGATTTGGCCCAAACCAGGCCCGGGTCGGTTGGGTCTAACCCAACCCAACCCCCACTCTCTACCTCACCCTCTCTCTCACTCACGCACACGGCACGACCCTCACCTTTCTTCTCTCTCGCGACCACCACGCTCCCGCGGCGGCGCCGCTCGCCCCCGGCCGATCCTGGCCAACCCCGGCACCGGTGAGTTAGGGCTTTTGGTCGCCTCGACGAACTCTACCACCCCCCTAGGTTGATTTGACCGCTGTGGTCTCTAGCGGTTGCCTCGAACCCGAAACCCTAGCCGGACATTGGCGACTATTCTGGCCGCCACCGGCCCCTTCAGGCTCCGGTGAGCTGTTGCTGCCCTAGCGCCACCTTGTGGTCATTCTTCCCCAATCCCATCGCCTCCTTTCTGCATCCCCGTCGCTGGCCTCGAGCCCCAGCTCGACTGCCCCGACGCCACTGACCTCCTCCTGGTTCCCTGCGTCGATCTCCTCTGCATGACGATGGTGTTGCTGTGGTGGTGGTGCTTCTGTGAGCTGCGGTGCTCGACAACGATGGACGGCGCCATAGACGCAACCTCGGCGTCGGTGTACTGGTGGTGCTGTCGCTGCCCTCACTGCATCCTCGTCCTCGACGCCGGCAGGACGGCGTCGCCGACGCAACCCCGGCGTCAACCGCTACGTCTACTCCTCTATCCCACTGTGAGCTACTCATACCCTCTTTCCCTCTCTCTCTGTCTCTCAGTATTCTATATGGCTATGGATTTGTTGGCCAAACATTTGGGTGTGCTTAACCCGATTGCTGCATTTTCATGGTGATTATCAAATGATATTACTGTTAAATCATCTAGTGTCTTGTGCTTGATCCAAGGCCTCAACTTGGATAATTGAACCATCCGAGCCTGTATAGTTATATCACTGATGATCTGTGATTTCTATAGACAACACTATCTATGATTAAAGGATTATGATGCTGGTATGATATTTGCTTGTAGCTGTTCAATAAGACAGTGAATCGATGCTAACAATGATTCCTAGCTAGATTAACTAGGAAAATGATTTGAATTCATTTGGTATGAATTGCAAGTGTGTGGCTATTTGTTGGGTTGTACTGTCCACATGACAGTGGTTAATTGGATGAATTCAGTTATATTTTTGTGTAGACTCCTGTTGAGTTCAGATACAAGTACTGATACATAAAGGTGGATTATTTACTTGATGATTTATGGTTGAGCTTGTATGCATATTTGTGATAGTTTTTCTGGAGATTTGAGATGATCCATTAATTGTCTGTGATTCATTATGTGTGGAGCAAAGTTAATTATGTGGTCATCCCCTGATGGGTGTACTACTGCTGCTACTTGGGGTTCTACTTGGTTGGCCTGGAACTTATTTTCTGGACCCCAAGTAATTCCTGGAGATTGTAGATTTGTTAAGGAAAGCTGTGTTGTATAATGATTTATAAGAACAGATGATGTTGCTTGATTCATTGACCCTGCCTGTGATGCAAAGGCTGAGGCTAGATTTTTAAATAAGAACGAGATCATCGGTTGCAACTTTCCAAACTCTATGATGAGCATAGCATAGCACTTCTATGCCGGATCCGAGAGAAATAGTCCATCAAATCCTCCTAGACAAGTTCTAGTTGAAGGGTAGTTGGATGGGAGAGATTTATATTATTCCCCTGAGTTACTTGATATGACTATGCAAAAGATAGGAACAGATACTGCAAGATCTAGTCTCTGAATTGCTACCTACTGTACTCGGTAGCCTGTCTTCTGTATACTGATTGCTTCTTGTGGTTAGCCTGCACCTCCTCGCTGCTTCTGCTAGGATCTATCTGATGATTTCAGTGGTTTATCTAGTGGATTTGTTCTTGCTGTTCTATAGCTACTGATGCTGTTCTATGGCTGGAATGAATTTGCTGGAGAGCTCAAATGGTTTGGCTTGTTGTGGCTGTGCTGTTTATTTAGTGCTGGGATGTTGGCTGTGGGAGTGACAACACGCAGTTGTATGTGTGTGTGAGCTGCTTACAGTGACATCATGTGATTGTACAAGTTCCTAGGTTGGCATGCTTTTCCTCTAGTGCAAGAGAACAAGTTCCCTTTCTTCTCCTCCTCCACAAGCTATGGCTGATTGATCTTTATCCATGCTTTGCCTTATTTTGGTACTGCCAAGTGTTAATTCTTATGGAACTGCTACATGTGAGCTTTGCATTATAACCCGTGGGATTAAATTGTGTGGCTAATGATCATTCATCTTGACCATCTAATGTCAATGGTGAATTACTTTATTTAAATCATGTGGGCTTGTTTAAATAGGAACTTGGCTAGGTTAGAGGGATTAATTGGTCGCCTTTGTTGCCTAAAATAAGTGGATCAAATATTGTTGCCCTTTTCTCTTATTTGACATGGATCAAATATTGTCACTTGTCCATGTTGCCTATTTGCTCATTGATGCCAAATGATATAGAATGATACATTGATCCCTCTAATCCACAATTTAGATATTAGAACAAGTTTCTAATATCTAGTAGTCGAGTTCCAATATCAAAATGCCTCATCTTTGATGATGGCGACATTTTAACCATAACACACTTTGTTTTCCTTTTGTCTTTGTTTTGTTTCTCTTATTGCAGTAAATGAAGACTAAGGATTGAGAAGATGAAGATTTAGTCTTAGGGTTTTCTTTTCATTATTTTGTAATTTTCCATTTTGTATTCTCATATTTCTTGTGTAACTTGTAATATTATAATAAGTGTTATAATAATATTTATGTGAACTGTTATTTGTAATATTTGTTTCTCATTTATATTTATTGTTACTTTGCATTTATATAATTGTTTAGAATTCAAATTCCAATTCAAGATCTTGTTTGAATTTTGTCTTCCATATTTGAATTTGAATTCAAACTGCTTCCCTTGAAAATATAATAAATCAACAAAGGTCATGTCGAAATTTATCGCACTTGTGTGGATGACACACATCAATTCCATCGACACAAGAGAAACCTCGATCACTTTGTGTTTTAGATGAACGCGCGAAAATCCCCTAGATTTTCTATGCATGAATGCAGTGCACACTCTCGTGTTCTCTCTTTTTCTTGCCTCTAAACCTGGGATATTACAGCCCCTCCCCCTTAAACTGAACTTCGTCCCGAAGTTCGAACGCTCTCACGTTTCCGAATGTGGAACTGACTTGAACCTATCACGATCTCTTTCAAGCTCCATGGTGATCTCATTAGATATAATTGGATATATCCCTTATCCATATTCTTCCTGTAGTCTTCTGATGTCTGGCACTGATACTTCTTTTTAATTCTAGGATTTCCTTCTAACATTCGAAACTTCTAGTCTTATTCTTCAAAGATCCTTGGATTAGGACAGCTTCTTATGCTAATGGGCTTTACTAAAGGTTGTGGTGATAGCTTCCTATCTGGGTACTCAAAGCTTGGTTCTACCAGCTACGGTGTAATATGGCACTACGGTGTACCAGCTGCGGTGCCCAAACCTTAATTCGAAAAGTTTTATTTAAGGTGGGGTATTGTTTTCCCTTACTACCAAAACGAAAGTAATGGTACTTAGTAAGGTATTTACAATATGCATGGTCCTAGTGGTTTATTCCTAAGAATGGATGAAGCTCATTTAGTCCAACCAATCATGGCTTCTAGTTTATACTAATTATCTTCCTTTTGGTTTCTTTAGGTTCCATGAAAGGAATCTTTCTAATAGGTTTATGTTTTAGTATGGTCAAACTCCTTCGTATAGTATCTTCTTAAGCTTTGATTGTCCTCCGACATCTTCTTCATCCCACTTCATTATCTTAAGCTTACTTAAGTTCTCTTGATTTTGGAGTAATTACAATTACCCACTTAAGTTAAGGTCTAACCCTTACTTCCTCGAGATATGAACCTCGGCTTCCGGTCTGATAACCTCCTGAGAGTCCTTTTATATGGGTACTTCCCATCAACCTTATAAAAATAAGATTGGACTTCCTTTCAGTTCAGACCTTTTTCTCCGTCTATCATTCTACAAATAATATCTTAATACTTCTCCTTCAGCCTTCCTCTCCCCCTTGGAGTTTACTAATGATCTTCAAACTTCCTTTCTACTAATCATTAAACTCCAAGGCTAGAAGATTGGTCTTGGTCTGGCTTATAGTTTGTACTATTCTAAAGTCTCAGGAAGAATTCTTTGCGGTGTATCCACACAGTTGTGAGTATCCGATGCGAATCCTCCGACTAAATATTTATTAGCTATGGAATACCAGCTGTGAAATACTAGCTGTGGAATCCCCTTTTCTTTTAGGGTAAAGAAATGTTCGAGTTGTGGGCTATCCGGTACCAGTTGCGAGACTACCTAGTACCGAGATGGGGCTTATTGGATACCAGCTGTGGCTATGTTATGGTTCTAGTCAATATCTACTTACCAGCCATGGCTACTTTTATAGTTTTAGATAAGATATACCTCACTTCACATTCTTTCTCTTCATGGTTATCCTATATCAGCTGCGGTCTTATTATACCAGGTGCGACTTCACTTGTCTATTTTCCTTCTTCCAGGGTTTGTTTTGCAAGGTAACCACTTGTTGATACTATGAAAATAGTATTGTAAGTGACTTCACTTGCACTTCCTTCTTCCATATTGAATATGGTTCCACTTCTACTGCTCCATATTCACTATTTTTCTCACTTTCATGATACTTCCATGTTGAAGTACTCCTTGATTAAAGATAGAAGTGAGTTTTGATTGGTCCTTCCTTCAAATTGTTGTGGTTGCTTCCCACAACTTTACTTCCTTCTTCTAGTGAACCTTCATCTTATCTTCCAAAATCTTCAGAATTCGTCACTTCCTCACACGAATACCTTTCCCCTCTAGACCTATAACATCACGTAAGAGCTTGATATTGCAACATGCATTTGCATATCAAAGTCAAACTTCATGTATGGATCTAGTCAAACAATGAAAATCCAATAAAATCCAAGAAAATCCAGCTTTGTGCTTATAATACACATACTTATATGCCTGAAGATAGTAGTTGGGTAAGACATCCCTAAATATCAGGCCCGGATGTGTAGTATATAACACCACACAAGATAGGTTCAGGTTGTGATACTTAGCACGAATACGTGAATTTCTACTATTTGTCTCAACATTTATCTTAATTGCACATTTGCAATGAGACAAACTTGAAACAAAATGGCCTGGGATAGTGGAAGTTAACCTAGTTTTCTTTGGAAGTACTAACAAGATATTATACCATATATATGTGCTATTGAACACTACTTCCTACTAGTTGAATGCCCGTGCGTTGCAACGGTCTCGTACATAGTAATATTTCAGAAAGAATAAAGATTCTACTCTTTTTTAAACTTTAATAGGTTAAAAAGCTACAATTTAACATCATTTGTACTAAAAGCAAGGTTACAACAATTATTTCTAGTTGACTAAGTTTTCACTTTGCTCATATTCTTCATACCTGTTCAAGTAATAACTTTCATAAACATCGCACGTGCTACTTAAACCTCATATGACGATGTTAGGTTTAGGAGTCGTCCATTACACTTTGGCTTAGTCATACTGCTTACCCTTGGTATCGTTTCATCTCTACACTTTGATCACACATATCATATGCGATACTTGTCTCAACTCTTCCTCTTACGTATGGTGTCATGGAATAGAAATGTGCTTAGAAACGATAAACAAGTTGACAATATAACTTTGTTGGAATTATATTTTAACTTCCACCTCTCTTACAGTCATAAACCTGCACCCTAACATTTAACAACAAACTTTATTTCAGCTTTTCGTTTCAACATGACCCTCACAAATCATAAGGTACCCTCACAAATCATAAGATTGTCTCCCTTCCTCTTCTCCTTTTACTGCCGTAGCACAGCTGATTAACTGTGACATGCCATACATTGTGGTGTTGTCCAATCGACGCTAGAAAAAATTGCTGGCCAATCGTTCTCACAACCAGAACCGGTGGATGGATAATGGAGGAAGACCATGCAGCACCTGATAAATTTTTACCAGTATTTGGCTACCACGACAATGCAGAGGTAGCGTCTTTATCTGACAACTCAGTATTATTTTTGTCTAGCATCTCTTTTGGCTCCGCTTCGCAAGGACTACGTCTGCAACGAGCCTATCACTCCGATCCAGGAAAAAGTCAATATTTCTATCAAAATTCACAAATATTATGCTGAGTATTTTTTTTTTCAGCGTCTAGTAACTCTTTTTTCAGTAATATTACTCTGTCCCTGTAGCAAGCCCAAGAAGGACTAACCCAGAGCGATAGAGCTTTTCCTGCCAACTGGGATGCCAGGAAGAAATTGTTGTAGGCGACAACGCTAAGTACCGCTGTAGATATGAGCATTTCCTGCACCGAGGTGGTTATTCCGGCTTTCCCATGAAACCACAGGTGATCGGTGATCAATCGTTGATTTCATGCCACAGGGTTTCCGTCGGTGTGGGTGATATTGCGATCATCAGTATCTGATTTCTAGAAAAATATAACAGCAAAGCATTAGGTAAAGGACATTTTATCAACCAAAAACAGCCATGGTTCAAATAAACATGGTATGTGAAATCGGTGGCCAAGGAACATCAATTCAGTATCCTCAGTAAGAAGCCTTCAGCTACATATATATTTCTTGGTATGACAAACGAACATTAGCTTAAACATCCATGCATATGCTCAAGCGTGTCTTAGCATCTCACATAGATCATAGATGGTGTTTTGTACATGGATATAAGAAATCTTAAATCAACATGCAAGGTAGCAGTTTTCAACAAATTCCGGAAACTGTAGACATTGAATGATGAAACACACAAGAAATTTTAGACAAATGCTTCTATCTAAATCAAATTCAAAATTAAATATATACTGCTCACCCCCCACTTTAACACAGGCAACATATAAATAGTGTGATCTTCACAGGCTCACAGCAGTAACTGAATGATATTTTTATTCGCAAAAAAAAACTGAATCATATTTTTTCCAGAGAGGTGGGTGGGTATCTCTGGATCAGAGTGCATTCTAGGGTCACTGGGTAGAGAGTTGTGACCAAGAAATCATAGATGTTCATGCTCATAGAAACATATGCCATAACATGGTGCTCTGTCCATTAATTCACACGAATGTACTTCACCGTTAATTCCTTATGCAAGGACCTAACAGTTTACCAAGTTATCGAAACAAACTTTATAGTGAACACTACTTTCGATATCTACTGCTGAGAGCTACTGCTTTGCAACTCAAAAACTGTGACATAAGATGGCAAGAGCAAATAAAACAAAAATTATCCAGAAATAATCAGGTCACAATGATCCAACTTGATTGTCCTCTTCTAAAAAAACCCAAGCAGAAACGATGAAAATTATGTAATTACGAAAGGACTAAAGATCATATGAAAAACTATACTAAGTAAACTTGATGTATATACCGAATAGGAAATGGGCACACTTTGCTTAAGAATTCATTCAAATGACATTATTACATTTCAATACTTGAAAGGCGATCGCCAGTCTTCATTCTTAAGTAACAAGTGTATAGTCTAACTACTACAAGGCTCATCAAAACAGAATAAAATCACCAACCTAGCATGAAGATCATACGCATCAGTCCACTTCGCCATCCTAGCCCAGCATCCACCCTGCAAAGGTCCATAAAAACAAGAGAACACCACTGATTAAACTGTGACAGTAGAAAAAGCAACAACTAAGAGAAACGTAGCAAGGTCGGCAACTACAAGAAAAAAAAACGTGTTAAACTAACATACAAAAAATATGTAACACTTTTTTGTCCAGCTCCACAACAAACATGCAACAATTCACTTCTCTTGTAGTTGTAGGGGCTTGCAATGGAAGAATCATCGTACATAACCTATACTGTTATTCTTCTCCCGCTCCACAACAAATATGCAACAATTCACTTCTCTTGTAGAAGCTCGCGATGGAAAGGCGGGTGGTCAATTTACGTTGCTCGGTGCCGAGCAGTGAGGTCGCCACCAATTTCATGATCCGGCCTGCAGTTCGTAGAAAGGGATTCTGTATGTAATAAGGTCTTTACAAGAACAAATGTAGCTTTTTTAGATCAGAATAAACGTAGTACTCCCCCTCGTAGTACCATCTTCCCATTTTCTCTTTCCGATTTAATCGATCAAATGGTGATGGCTGTAAAAGGTAACCAGATTCTACATGGGACATGATTTGTATTGATCAGATCGCCCTGGAGTAAAAGAAGAAATAATCTTTGACAGGAAGAAACCGATCTGGAGAAAATATGTACCGATTACGATTGAGCCCAGTCCCAAAAGCAACCATCAGCGATGGCGTCAATTGCCGTTGGTCAAATCGTAACTCCACCGGACGTTCTCGCGCTCAGGCGCCGCCTGAAGATGCAGTAGAGCGAGGTGTGAAAGATTTCTTCCAGTGGTAACTGCCGGCTACTGAAACCTCCAATCAAGGCCGCCCCAAACTACCCATCCCTACCTCCCCTCCGATCTGGATCTTCTGTGCGCGCATATAGCTTACTTCTCCTCCCCTGCTGGTGGCTCTCCCTTCCTCCATGGGCATGGCCATGGCGAGCAGGGCGTCCATGGTGAGCTCTCTTCCCTTTCTCCCTGCAACTAAAAACAAGGTTGTGCACTTGTGCTGGATGATAGTAGACATGGTAGAAGTGAGGCTACCGAAGAGATAATGAACTGATGGTTACCTATGGGCTGTGGCGTCATCGACAAGGTTAATTTCTCCGCCGTCGTCGCCGTGAGCGGTGTCTACGAGATAGAAAGGAGACGAAAAGTTTGATATGGCGTGAGCCAAGGTAGGTTCGACGGTGGCGTATGAATGATACTCGTGGTCTGGATGGATGAGACATGCGTGCTTGGGTGGCGGCAGTTGTTATTTCCCATTTATTTCGGTTTTCTTTCGTCTAGTCGTGGGTTTCCATGAATTTGTGCGATGATCGATGGAAGTCCTCCTGACGTACCAACCAACCATCTCACCACCTCTAGCCATTTAATATAGTAGAGATAATACAATTAGTTTTAACATGTCTACTCTAAACACATGATTGTTTAGAATATACCACCTATAACTCTAGTATTTCTCTATATGATATGCTCTAAATCAACCTTATTTAAACTAAGGATCATGGTTCTAACATACTTGGTACAGTTATTAGGATTTTAAGGCCTAAGATTTCGAACTATTCCCTAAATCCTACTTCTCATCATACTTTTGTTATCGTACTTATGATGTTCTACTCCATCATACCATGATTCCCAAGTGAATCATATATGAGTACCAATTTTACCATGAAAAGTAAACTTGTATAACTCCTATCACTCTTCCTTACCTCCTATGATTGACTCATCATAGACATTTACTACCTTTTTTTAGCTTATCTCCCTTACTTAACATCAGTCATTTAACATTTTAACTAACTTTTACTTAGCCATACTTGTATTGGTATACTTCTTCCAATAGGATATCTTCCTTATGGTTGTATCCTCTCTTTGGACTACCATGTATTGTATACCAACTGTGGTCTACTACCACCCATTATCTTAAGCTTCAATGGGGTTCTAACTATTTGGAATGAAGCAAGATAACTAATTAACCTTATTTAAGAGATGTAGATAAGAAAGATTGACTCAAGTGTGTCAGGATTATTCTCAAGTGAATACCCATCTCAAGTCAAAAGAATATTTGGTTTAGCATAGTTTGCTTAGCTAAAACACTTCCTATAGACACTACCAAACCTATAGGTCTCCTTTAAAGGGTTTTAATCCTAGGGTCAAAGCATTTGCTACGATACCAGTTGTGATGACCCAGCGTACCACTGCATGGTGTAGTACACAAGTCGTTGACATAACACAAGTGAAACACCGTTCCACTCATATTACATCTCTCGAGTGGTACAACGAAACATATGCGAGTCCAAGGTATGTCTATAGAAGTACACACGAAATGTTTACATAAGATCAACACAACCTCCTACTTTACGGTGAGGTAAAACTTCAAATAAAGTTCCAGAAGAACGACTCGTAGTCTATCTTATTGCTAACTTAAGTTCAAGAGCTACTTGGCTTGCTATAGAAATCTAGCTACTTAGGTGCTAGGATTAGGGAAAGGTTCCCTTCTATTACTAATCTAGGTTTCCAGTATTGCTGATGCAGAAGTTGACTCCATTGACTTCTTTGATTGGATTCTTCATCTTGTTGCAGTTGACTCCTTTGTCTTCGAGTTCCACGGTAGTTTCTCCTTCAATGCCTTGATCTAAGAAGGGGGTTCAAACGAGATAGAATGAGTACGAGCGTACTCAGCAAGTTCATATTAGGAAATATGTGTATCATGCACTAACTATAGCCATAGACCAGAAAGTCATAGGCCAATGCAAGTTTTCATAATCATTTCTTCAAAAGGTTTATTTTATTCCGAAAACTATGCCCGTCGGTCTTCACGGAGTTGACTAGAACTTCGTGGAGTTCCTTTCCTGCCGCGTTCGCGGTTCCCTTACCGGAACGAGGAGTGACAGTCACAATTCAGTATCCTCTGTAGAGGTGCGTTACTTTTCCCATAAGAGAACTTATCCTTGTTGCCAACCGAGTAGCATGCTCGTCCACACTTCCTTTGGTGTGAGGCCAGGTGTAAGATCCAAGCCCACACCGCCTTCTCCGCGACTCGCAAACCCACCCTTTTGTCCAACCGTACACCCCCGAGTAGACTTCCCCGATAATACGGCTTTACTCACGGTGTACTCCGGACAATCCCTCATAGATGGTAGAGCTTATCATCACTAATGGATGGGGATTTAAAAGGATATCCCAACCTATTGCGGAAGTGCCTCCAACACCCCACCGGCTCTACCAATCCGTTGGCGTGCAGAAGGGAAAAGATACGGCTGGCTTCCCCGAGCCATTATAGATCTCATGGTCAACGCGGTTTGTACGGCACTAGAATCACTCGGACGGCATTGGTAATTAATCCTAGGGTGATATAACCCATTGCAATGGAACCTCCACCATATCAACACATACCATGGTTCCATTGCCCACCACATAGTCATATTCATAATTGTAAAATAATACTTTGCTTTTCAATGCATGAGTGATAAGTATAGTACTTTGCATATAGTTTGATACAAATACTCAAATGACATGAGCAAGCGATGAACTTGCCTTTCTTGACTGCAAGATTATGCAGGCAAAAGCTTCGATACGTGAGAACTCCAAATGCTTGAAATACCATCATCGTCCGGTAAGGACAATGTTTAAAGAACTGGCAAAGATGCTATAATGCATAGTATGAGATGCAATCGTCCCGAGTGTAACCTGATCCCGATGATTTAAGATTGATGAGTTGTAAAGATTTCTTTAGGGTTGGTTGCGCTTTTAGAATGGTTCTCAAACAAGGTTCTTATTAGGGTTTGGTTATATTAGTCATCATAATCAAGTGATATAAGACATCATAACAATCATACACATAAAGAATAGTGATGGAATAATATGTAGAGAACAGTTGTCAATTTTAAGTTCTATAGAACATGGTTGATGATTACTTGTATTATACTTCAAAAGAATAACTTTTGAAGAACATGTTGTTTAAGAAATAATTAGTATTTCAAAGAAGGATTAGGGCTTCTAAGGTTTGATTGACATTTGTACTTCAAAAGAATAACTTTTGAAGAACAGGTTAAATAAGATTATGAACTACTATACATAGGAGCTATGGCTTTCTAGGGTTTACTATTGGATTCCTTTAGTTTCATTAATAGGAACTAGTTGGTTCTTAACTTGGATTGGGTTTCTATATAGCAAGTATTGGTAGGTTTATTGCTATGGTTTATTCTAAGTATCATATTAAAGGATGGTTATCAAGATGGTTCTATAAATTAGCTATTAGGGTTTACTATGGTTTCACAATTGCTTCACTAAATAATCTCTAATGGTTACTAATCTAAGTGGTCTGTCATTTCCTAAATAGGGTGTAGTGGAATAGGAACATGTGTTCTGAATTGCTATACAAGATTGGTTCTAGGTTTTATCTTATGGTGCTTCTAGGGTTTAATGGTTGAGGTTGATCTTAATGGTATGGTATATAGGAGTGGTGATAAATGGTGCTAACATGTGATATCAAGCTAGAGTTTATATCTAGGTGGCACTAGTGGATCATATAGGTGTTAACCAAAAATAAAGACATGAAATGATGGTTTCATGTGAATTGTTTCTAGTTTTATTTTAGTGGATCATGAGTATGCACTCATTGGTTGTTTATTATGGTCTTACATGTAAAGGTGAAGTGGCTATGATCATATGGGCTAAACCCCCTGGGTTTTAGGATTGGAACTATTTTAGGATGATCACATAAAATGATGGAACCAAGATTCTTGTTTATATTAGAATTAGGGTTTCTAAATTTTGATTTCATTATTAACATGATAAGTGGTAGAGATTATTATTAAATTGGAGATAGAAGTAATATGGATTTAACATTGTATTATAAAGGAAATATGATAAATACTTATTAGGGTTTAGAATTTTTACTTGAAGTAATGGTCAATTAGGATTCTCATGTGATTAAACATAATCATCAAGAAATATTTGTTGTTTTATATGGCATCTTAAGGTGAAGTAATATTTAATGTTTTCTTCATGTGAAGAATTGAAACAAGTAGTTTTTATGTTTTAATAGTTTAAAATTTAAAATTTGGTCTTCTAAATTTTAGAGGAAATTCATATTGTTGTTCTTTTAAACTTTAAGTATTTGTTTTCTATTTTATTTGTAGAGGTCATTTTATGATACTCAATTCTATTTATTGTTTTCTTTTTATTTTCTTAAATGTTTAAAAGATTTCTAAAAAAATAACCAAATAAAAAAATAAGATTAAAAATAGACCAAGTGGTCTATTGGGCTGGCCCAATTGATTTGGCCCAAACCAGGCCCGGGTCGGTTGGGTCTAACCCAACCCAACCCCCACTCTCTACCTCACCCTCTCTCTCACTCACGCACACGGCACGACCCTCACCTTTCTTCTCTCTCGCGACCACCACGCTCCCGCGGCGGCGCCGCTCGCCCCGGCCGATCCTGGCCAACCCCGGCACCGGTGAGTTAGGGCTTTTGGTCGCCTCGACGAACTCTACCACCCCCCTAGGTTGATTTGACCGCTGTGGTCTCTAGCGGTTGCCTCGAACCCGAAACCCTAGCCGGACATTGGCGACTATTCTGGCCGCCACCGGCCCCTTCAGGCTCTGGTGAGCTGTTGCTGCCCTAGCGCCACCTTGTGGTCATTCTTCCCCAACCCCATCGCCTCCTTTCTGCATCCCCGTCGCTGGCCTCGAGCCCCAGCTCGACTGCCCCGACGCCACTGACCTCCTCCTGGTTCCCTGCGTCGATCTCCTCTGCGTGACGATGGTGTTGCTGTGGTGCTGGTGCTTCTGTGAGCTGCGGTGCTCGACAACGATGGACGGCGCCATAGACGCAACCTTGGCGTCGGTGTACTGGTGGTGCTGTCGCTGCCCTCACTGCATCCTCGTCCTCGACGCCGGCAGGACGGCGTCGCAGACGCAACCCCGGCGTCAACCGCTACGTCTACTCCTCTATCCCACTGTGAGCTACTCATACCCTCTTTCCCTCTCTCTCTGTCTCTTAGTATTCTATATGGCTATGGATTTGTTGGCCAAACATTTGGGTGTGCTTAACCCGATTGCTGCATTTTCATGGTGATTATCAAATGATATTACTGTTAAATCATCTAGTGTCTTGTGCTTGATCCAAGGCCTCAACTTGGATAATTGAACCATCCGAGCCTCGTATAGTTATATCACCGATGATCTGTGATTTCTATAGACAACACTATCTATGATTAAAGGATTATGATGCTTGGTATGATATTTGCTTGTAGCTGTTCAATAAGACAGTGAATCGATGCTAACAATGATTCCTAGCTAGATTAACTAGGAAAATGATTTGAATTCATTTGGTATGAATTGCAAGTGTGTGGCTATTTGTTGGGTTGTACTGTCCACATGACAGTGGTTAATTGGATGAATTCAGTTATATTTTTGTGTAGACTCTGTTGAGTTCAGATACAAGTACTGATACATAAAGGTGGATTATTTACTTGATGATTTATGGTTGAGCTTGTATGCATATTTGTGATAGTTTTTCTGGAGATTTGAGATGATCCATTAATTGTCTGTGATTCATTATGTGTGGAGCAAAGTTAATTATGTGGTCATCCCCTGATGGGTGTACTACTGCTGCTACTTGGGGTTCTACTTGGTTGGCCTGGAACTTATTTTCTGGACCCCAAGTAATTCCTGGAGATTCTAGATTTGTTAAGGAAAGCTGTGATGTATAATGATTTATAAGAACAGATGTTGTTGCTTGATTCATTGACCCTGCCTGTGATGCAAAGGCTGAGGCTGGATTTTTAAATAAGAACAGATACTGGTTGCAACTTTCCAAACTCTATGATGAGCATAGCATAGCACTTCTATGCCAGATCTGAGAGAAATAGTCCATCAAATCCTCCTAGACAAGTTCTAGTTGAAGGGTAGTTGGATGGGAGAGATTTATATTATTCCCCTGAGTTACTTGATATGACTATGCAAAAGATAGGAACAGATACTGCAAGATCTAGTCTCTGAATTGCTACCTACTGTACTCGGTAGCCTGTCTTCTGTATACTGATTGCTTCTTGTGGTTAGCCTGCACCTCCTCGCTGCTTCTGCTAGGATCTATCTGATGATTTCAGTGGTTTATCTAGTGGATTTGTTCTTGCTGTTCTATAGCTACTGATGCTGTTCTATGGCTGGAATGAATTTGCTGGAGAGCTCAAACGGTTTGGCTTGTTGTGGCTGTGCTGTTTATATAGTGCTGGGATGTTGGCTGTGGGAGTGACAACACGCAGTTGTATGTGTGTGTGAGCTGCTTACAGTGACATCATGTGATTGTACAAGTTCCTAGGTTGGCATGCTTTTCCTCTAGTGCAAGAGAACAAGTTCCCTTTCTTCTCCTCCTCCACAAGCTATGGCTGATTGATCTTTATCCATGCTTTGCCTTATTTTGAGTACTGCCAAGTGTTAATTCTTATGGAACTGCTACATGTGAGCTTTGCATTATAACCCGTGGGATTAAATTGTGTGGCTAATGATCATTCATCTTGACCATCTAATGTCAATGGTGAATTACTTTATTTAAATCATGTGGGCTTGTTTAAATAGGAACTTGGCTAGGTTAGAGGGATTAATTGGTCGCCTTTGTTGCCTAAAATAAGTGGATCAAATATTGTTGCCCTTTTCTCTTATTTGACATGGATCAAATATTGTCACTTGTCCCTGTTGCCTATTTGCTCATTGATGCCAAATGATATAGAATGATACATTGATCCCTCTAATCCACAATTTAGATATTAGAACAAGTTTCTAATATCTAGTAGTCGAGTTCCAATATCAAAATGCCTCATCTTTGATGATGGCGACATTTTAACCATAACACACTTTGTTTTCCTTTTGTCTTTGTTTTGTTTCTCTTATTGCAGTAAATGAAGACTAAGGATTGAGAAGATGAAGATTTAGTCTTAGGGTTTTCTTTTCATTATTTTGTAATTTTCCATTTTGTATTCTCATATTTCTTGTGTAACTTGTAATATTATAATAAGTGTTATAATAATATTTATGTGAACTGTTATTTGTAATATTTGTTTCTCATTTATATTTATTGTTACTTTGCATTTATATAATTGTTTAGAATTCAAATTCCAATTCAAGATCTTGTTTGAATTTTGTCTTCCATATTTGAATTTGAATTCAAACTGCTTCCCTTGAAAATATAATAAATCAACAAAGGTCATGTCGAAATTTATCGCACTTGTGTGGATGACACACATCAATTCCATCGACACAAGAGAAACCTCGATCACTTTGTGTTTTAGATGAACGCGCGAAAATCCCCGGATTTTCTATGCATGAATGCAGTGCACACTCTCGTGTTCTCTCTTTTTCTTGCCTCTAAACCTGGGATATTACAGCCTCTCCCCCTTAAACTGGACTTCGTCCCGAAGTTCGAACGCTCTCACGTTTCGGAATGTGGAACTGACTTGAACCTATCACGATCTCTTTCAAGCTCCATGGTGATCTCATTAGATATAATTGGATATATCCCTTATCCATATTCTTCCTGTAGTCTTCTGATGTCTGGCACTGATACTTCTTTTTAATTCTAGGATTTCCTTCTAACATTCGAAACTTCTAGTCTTATTCTTCAAAGATCCTTGGATTAGGACAGCTTCTTATGCTAATGGGCTTTACTAAAGGTTGTGGTGATAGCTTCCTATCTGGGTACTCAAAGCTTGGTTCTACCAGCTACGGTGTAATATGGCACTACGGTGTACCAGCTGCGGTGCCCAAACCTTAATTCGAAAAGTTTTATTTAAGGTGGGGTATTGTTTTCCCTTACTACCAAAACGAAATTAATGGTACTTAGTAAGGTATTTACAATATGCATGGTCCTAGTGGTTTATTCCTAAGAATGGATGAAGCTCATTTAGTCCAACCAATCATGGCTTCTAGTTTATACTAATTATCTTCCTTTTGGTTTCTTTAGGTTCCATGAAAGGAATCTTTCTAATAGGTTTATGTTTTAGTATGGTCAAACTCCTTCGTATAGTATCTTCTTAAGCTTTGATTGTCCTCCGACATCTTCTTCATCCCACTTCATTATCTTAAGCTTACTTAAGTTCTCTTGATTTTGGAGTAATTACAATTACCCACTTAAGTTAAGGTCTAACCCTTACTTCCTCGAGATATGAACCTCGGCTTCCGGTCTGATAACCTCCTGAGAGTCCTTTTATATGGGTACTTCCCATCAACCTTATAAAAATAAGATTGGACTTCCTTTCAGTTCAGACCTTTTTCTCCGTCTATCATTCTACAAATAATATCTTAATACTTCTCCTTCAGCCTTCCTCTCCCCCTTGGAGTTTACTAATGATCTTCAAACTTCCTTTCTACTAATCATTAAACTCCAAGGCTAGAAGATTGGTCTTGGTCTGGCTTATAGTTTGTACTATTCTAAAGTCTCAGGAAGAATTCTTTGCGGTGTATCCACACAGTTGTGAGTATCCGATGCGAATCCTCCGACTAAATATTTATTAGCTATGGAATACCAGCTGTGAAATACTAGTTGCGGAATCCCCTTTTCTTTTAGCGTAAAGAAATGTTCAGGCTGTGGGCTATCTAGTACCAGCTGCAGACTACCTAGTACCAGATGGGGCTTATTGGATACCAGCTGTGGCTATGTTATGGTTCTAGTCAATATCTACTTACCAGCCGTGGCTACTTTTATAGTTTTAGATAAGATATACCTCACTTCACATTCTTTCTCTTCATGGTTATCCTATATCAGCTGCGGTCTTATTATACCAGGTGTGACTTCACTTGTCTATTTTCCTTCTTCCAGGGTTTGTTTTGCAAGGTAACCACTTGTTGATACTATGAAAATAGTATTGTAAGTGACTTCACTTGCACTTCCTTCTTCCATATTGAATATGGTTCCACTTCTACTGCTCCATATTCACTATTTTTCTCACTTTCATGATACTTCCATGTTGAAGTACTCCTTGATTAAAGATAGAAGTGAGTTTTGATTGGTCCTTCCTTCAAATTGTTGTGGTTGCTTCCCACAACTTTACTTCCTTCTTCTAGTGAACCTTCATCTTATCTTCCAAAATCTTCAGAATTCGTCACTTCCTCACACGAATACCTTTCCCCTCTAGACCTATAACATCACGTAAGAGCTTGATATTGCAACATGCATTTGCATATCAAAGTCAAACTTCATGTATGGATCTAGTCAAACAATGAAAATCCAATAAAATCCAAGAAAATCCAGCTTTGTGCTTATAATACACATACTTATATGCCTGAAGATAGTAGTTGGGTAAGACATCCCTAAATATCGAGGCCCGGATGTGTAGTATATAACACCACACAAGATAGGTTCAGGTTGTGATACTTAGCACGAATACGTGAATTTCTACTATTTGTCTCAACATTTATCTTAATTGCACATTTGCAATGAGACAAACTTGAAACAAAATGGCCTGGGATAGTGGAAGTTAACCTAGTTTTCTTTGGAAGTACTAACAAGATATTATACCATATATATGTGCTATTGAACACTACTTCCTACTAGTTGAATGCCCGTGCGTTGCAACGGTCTCGTACATAGTAATATTTCAGAAAGAATAAAGATTCTACTCTTTTTTAAACTTTAATAGGTTAAAAAGCTACAATTTAACATCATTTGTACTAAAAGCAAGGTTACAACAATTATTTCTAGTTGACTAAGTTTTCACTTTGCTCATATTCTGCATACCTGTTCAAGTAATAACTTTCATAAACATCGCACGTGCTACTTAAACCTCATATGACGATGTTAGGTTTAGGAGTCGTCCATTACACTTTGGCTTAGTCATACTGCTTACCCTTGGTATCGTTTCATCTCTACACTTTGATCACACATATCATATGAGATACTTGTCTCAACTCTTCCTCTTACGTATGGTGTCATGGAATAGAAATGTGCTTAGAAACGATAAACAAGTTGACAATATAACTTTGTTGGAATTATATTTTAACTTCCACCTCTCTTACAGTCATAAACCTGCACCCTAACATTTAACGACAAACTTTATTTCAGCTTTTCGTTTCAACATGACCCTCACAAATCATAAGGTACCCTCACAAATCATAAGATTGTCTCCCTTCCTCTTCTCCTTTTACTGCCGTAGCACAGCTGATTAACTGTGACATGCCATACATTGTGGTGTTGTCCAATCGACGCTAGAAAAAATTGCTGGCCAATCGTTCTCACAACCAGAACCGGTGGATGGATAATGGAGGAAGACCATGCAGCACCTGATAAATTTTTACCAGTATTTGGCTACCACGACAATGCAGAGGTAGCGTCTTTATCTGACAACTCAGTATTATTTTTGTCTAGCATCTCTTTTGGCTCCGCTTCGCAAGGACTACGTCTGCAACGAGCCTATCACTCCGATCCAGGAAAAAGTCAATATTTCTATCAAAATTCACAAATATTATGCTGAGTATTTTTTTTTCAGCGTCTAGTAACTCTTTTTTCAGTAATATTACTCTGTCCCTGTAGCAAGCCCAAGAAGGACTAACCCAGAGCGATAGAGCTTTTCCTGCCAACTGGGATGCCAGGAAGAAATTGTTGTAGGCGACAACGCTAAGTACCGCTGTAGATATGAGCATTTCCTGCACCGAGGTGGTTATTCCTGCTTTCCCATGAAACCACAGGTGATCGGTGATCAATCGTTGATTTCACGCCACAGGGTTTCCGTCGGTGTGGGTGATATTGCGATCATCAGTATCTGATTTCTAGAAAAATATAACAGCAAAGCATTAGGTAAAGGACATTTTATCAACCAAAAACAGCCATGGTTCAAATAAACATGGTATGTGAAATCGGTGGCCAAGGAACATCAATTCAGTATCCTCAGTAAGAAGCCTTCAGCTACATATATATTTCTTGGTATGACAAACGAACATTAGCTTAAACATCCATGCATATGCTCAAGCGTGTCTTAGCATCTCACATAGATCATAGATGGTGTTTTGTACATGGATATAAGAAATCTTAAATCAACATGCAAGGTAGCAGTTTTCAACAAATTCCGGAAACTGTAGACATTGAATGATGAAACACACAAGAAATTTTAGACAAATGCTTCTATCTAAATCAAATTCAAAATTAAATATATACTGCTCACCCCCCACTTTAACACAGGCAACATATAAATAGTGTGATCTTCACAGGCTCACAGCAGTAACTGAATGATATTTTTATTCGCAAAAAAAAACTGAATCATATTTTTTCCGGAGAGGTGGGTGGGTATCTCTGGATCAGAGTGCATTCTAGGGTCACTGGGTAGAGAGTTGTGACCAAGAAATCATAGATGTTCATGCTCATAGAAACATATGCCATAACATGGTGCTCTGTCCATTAATTCACACGAATGTACTTCACCGTTAATTCCTTATGCAAGGACCTAACAGTTTACCAAGTTATCGAAACAAACTTTATAGTGAACACTACTTTCGATATCTACTGCTGAGAGCTACTGCTTTGCAACTCAAAAACTGTGACATAAGATGGCAAGAGCAAATAAAACAAAAATTATCCAGAAATAATCAGGTCACAATGATCCAACTTGATTGTCCTCTTCTAAAAAAACCCAAGCAGAAACGATGAAAATTATGTAATTACGAAAGGACTAAAGATCATATGAAAAACTATACTAAGTAAACTTGATGTATATACCGAATAGGAAATGGGCACACTTTGCTTAAGAATTCATTCAAATGACATTATTACATTTCAATACTTGAAAGGCGATCGCCAGTCTTCATTCTTAAGTAACAAGTGTGTAGTCTAACTACTACAAGGCTCATCAAAACAGAATAAAATCACCAACCTAGCATGAAGATCATACGCATCAGTCCACTTCGCCATCCTAGCCCAGCATCCACCCTGCAAAGGTCCATAAAAACAAGAGAACACCACTGATTAAACTGTGACAGTAGAAAAAGCAACAACTAAGAGAAACGTAGCAAGGTCGGCAACTACAAGAAAAAAAAAGTGTTAAACTAACATACAAAAAATATGTAACACTTTTTTGTCCAGCTCCACAACAAACATGCAACAATTCACTTCTCTTGTAGTTGTAGGGGCTTGCAATGGAAGAATCATCGTACATAACCTATACTGTTATTCTTCTCCCGCTCCACAACAAATATGCAACAATTCACTTCTCTTGTAGAAGCTCGCGATGGAAAGGCGGGTGGTCAATTTACGTTGCTCGGTGCCAGGCAGTGAGGTCGCCACCAATTTCATGATCCGGCCTGCAGTTCGTAGAAAGGGATTCTGTATGTAATAAGGTCTTTACAAGAACAAATGTAGCTTTTTTAGATCAGAATAAACGTAGTACTCCCCCTCGTAGTACCATCTTCCCATTTTCTCTTTCCGATTTAATCGATCAAATGGTGATGGCAGTAAAAGGTAACCAGATTCTACATGGGACATGATTTGTATTGATCGAGATCGCCCTGGAGTAAAAGAAGAAATAATCTTTGACAGGAAGAAACCGATCTGGAGAAAATATGTACCGATTACGATTGAGCCCAGTCCCAAAAGCAACCATCAGCGATGGCGTCAATTGCCGTTGGTCAAATCGCAACTCCACCGGACGTTCTCGCGCTCAGGCGCCGCCTGAAGATGCAGTAGAGCGAGGTGTGAAAGATTTCTTCCAGTGGTAACTGCCGGCTACTGAAACCTCCAATCAAGGTCGCCCCAAACTACCCATCCCTACCTCCCCTCCGATCTGGATCTTCTGTGCGCGCATATAGCTTACTTCTCCTCCCCTGCTGGTGGCTCTCCCTTCCTCCATGGGCATGGCCATGGCGAGCAGGGCGTCCATGGTGAGCTCTCTTCCCTTCCTCCCTGCAACTAAAAACAAGGTTGTGCACTTGTGCTGGATGATAGTAGACATGGTAGAAGTGAGGCTACCGAAGAGATAATGAACTGATGGTTACCTATGGGCTGTGGCGTCATCGACAAGGTTAATTTCTCCGCCGTCATCACCGTGAGCGGTGTCTACGAGATAGAAAGGAGACGAAAAGTTTGATATGGCGTGAGCCAAGGTAGGTTCGGCGGTGGCGTATGAATGATACTCGTGGTCTGGATGGATGAGACATGCGTGCGTGGGTGGCGGCAGTTGTTATTTCCCATTTATTTCGGTTTTCTTTCGTCTAGTCGTGGGTTTCCATGAATTTGTGCGATGATCGATGGAAGTCCTCCTGACGTACCAACCAACCATCTCACCACCTCTAGCCATTTAATATAGTAGAGATAATACAATTAGTTCTAACATGTCTACTCTAAACACATGATTGTTTAGAATATACCACCTATAACTCTAGTATTTCTCTATATGATATGCTCTAAATCAACCTTATTTAAACTAAGGATCATGGTTCTAACATACTTGGTACGAGTTATTAGGATTTTAAGGCCTAAGATTTCGAACTATTCCCTAAATCCTACTTCTCATCATACTTCTGTTATCGTACTTATGATGTTCTACTCCATCATACCATGATTCCCAAGTGAATCATATATGAGTACCAATTTTACCATGAAAAGTAAACTTGTATAACTCCTATCACTCTTCCTTACCTCCTATGATTGACTCATCATAGACATTTACTACCTTTTTTTAGCTTATCTCCCTTACTTAACATCAGTCATTTAACATTTTAACTAACTTTTACTTAGCCATACTTGTATTGGTATACTTCTTCCAATAGGATATCTTCCTTATGGTTGTATCCTCTCTTTGGACTACCATGTATTGTATACCAACTGTGGTCTACTACCACCCATTATCTTAAGCTTCAATGGGGTTCTAACTATTTGGAATGAAGCAAGATAACTAATTAACCTTATTTAAGAGATGTAGATAAGAAAGATTGACTCAAGTGTGTCAGGATTATTCTCAAGTGAATACCCATCTCAAGTCAAAAGAATATTTGGTTTAGCATAGTTTGCTTAGCTAAAACACTTCCTATAGACACTACCAAACCTATAGGTCTCCTTTAAAGGGTTTTAATCCTAGGGTCAAAGCATTTGCTCTGATACCAGCTGTGATGACCCAGCGTACCACTGCATGGTGTAGTACACAAGTCGTTGACATAACACAAGTGAAACACCGTTCCACTCATATTACATCTCTCAGAGTGGTACAACAGAAACATATGCGAGTCCAAGGTATGTCTATAGAAGTACACACGAAATGTTTACATAAGATCAACACAACCTCCTACTTTACAGTGAGGTAAAACTTCAAATAAAGTTCCAGAAGAACGACTCGTAGTCTATCTTATTGCTAACTTAAGTTCAAGAGCTACTTGGCTTGCTATAGAAATCTAGCTACTTAGGTGCTAGGATTAGGGAAAGGTTCCCTTCTATTACTAATCTAGGTTTCCAGTATTGCTGATGCAGAAGTTGACTCCATTGACTTCTTTGATTGGATTCTTCATCTTGTTGCAGTTGACTCCTTTGTCTTCGAGTTCCACGGTAGTTTCTCCTTCAGTGCCTTGATCTAAGAAGGGGGTTCAAACGAGATAGAATGAGTATGAGCGTACTCAGCAAGTTCATATTAGGAAATATGTGTATCATGCACTAACTATAGCCATAGACCAGAAAGTCATAGGCCAATGCAAGTTTTCATAATCATTTCTTCAAAAGGTTTATTTTATTCCGAAAACTATGCCCGTCAGTCTTCACAGGTTGACTAGAACTTCGTGGAGTTCCTTTCCTGCCGCGTTCGCAGTTCCCTTACCGGAACGAGGAGTGACGGTCACAATTCAGTATCCTCTGCAGAGGTGCGTTACTTTTCCCATAAGAGAACTTATCCTTGTTGCCAACCGAGTAGCATGCTCGTCCACACTTCCTTTGGTGTGAGGCCAGGTGTAAGATCCAAGCCCACACCGCCTTCTCCGCGACTGCAAACCCACCCTTTTGTCCAACCGTACACCCCCAGTAGACTTCCCCCGATAATACGGCTTTACTCACGGTGTACTCCGGACAATCCCTCATAGATGGTAGAGCTTATCATCACTAATGGATGGGGATTTAAAAGGATATCCCAACCTATTGCGGAAGTGCCTCCAACACCCCACCGGCTCTACCAATCCGTTGGTGTGCAGAAGGGAAAAGATACGGCTGGCTTCCCAGAGCCATTATAGATCTCATGGTCAACGCGGTTTGTACGGCGCTAGAATCACTGGACGGCATTGGTAATTAATCCTAGGGTGATATAACCCATTGCAATGGAACCTCCACCATATCAACACATACCATGGTTCCATTGCCCACCACATAGTCATATTCATAATTGTAAAATAATACTTTGCTTTTCAATGCATGAGTGATAAGTATAGTACTTTGCATATAGTTTGATACAAATACTCAAATGACATGAGCAAGCGATGAACTTGCCTTTCTTGACTGCAAGATTATGCAGGCAAAAGCTTCGATACGTGAGAACTCCAAATGCTGAAATACCATCATCGTCCGGTAAGGACAATGTTTAAAGAACTGGCAAAGATGCTATAATGCATAGTATGAGATGCAATCGTCCCGAGTGTAACCTGATCCCGATGATTTAAGATTGATGAGTTGTAAAGATTTCTTTAGGGTTGGTTGCGCTTTTAGAATGGTTCTCAAACAAGGTTCTTATTAGGCTTTGGTTATATTAGTCATCATAATCAAGTGATATAAGACATCATAACAATCATACACATAAAGAATAGTGATGGAATAATATGTAGAGAACAGATTGTCAATTTTAAGTTCTATAGAACATGGTTGATGATTACTTGTATTATACTTCAAAAGAATAACTTTTGAAGAACATGTTGTTTAAGAAATAATTAGTATTTCAAAGAAGGATTAGGGCTTCTAAGGTTTGATTGACATTTGTACTTCAAAAGAATAACTTTTGAAGAACAGGTTAAATAAGATTATGAACTACTATACATAGGAGCTATGGCTTTCTAGGGTTTACTATTGGATTCCTTTAGTTTCATTAATAGGAACTAGTTGGTTCTTAACTTGGATTGGGTTTCTATATAGCAAGTATTGGTAGGTTTATTGCTATGGTTTATTCTAAGTATCATATTAAAGGATGGTTATCAAGATGGTTCTATAAATTAGCTATTAGGGTTTACTATGGTTTCACAATTGCTTCACTAAATAATCTCTAATGGTTACTAATCTAAGTGGTCTGTCATTTCCTAAGTAGGGTGTAGTGGAATAGGAACATGTGTTCAGAATTGCTATACAAGATTGGTTCTAGGTTTTATCTTATGGTGCTTCAAGGGTTTAATGGTTGAGGTTGATCTTAATGGTATGGTATATAGGAGTGGTGATCAATGGTGCTAACATGTGATATCAAGCTAGAGTTTATATCTAGGTGGCACTAGTGGATCATATAGGTGTTAACCAAAAATAAAGACATGAAATGATGGTTTCATGTGAATTGTTTCTAGTTTTATTTTAGTGGATCATGAGTATGCACTCATTGGTTGTTTATTATGGTCTTACATGTAAAGGTGAAGTGGCTATGATCATATGGGCTAAACCCCCAGGGTTTTAGGATTGGAACTATTTTAGGATGATCACATAAATGATGGAACCAAGATTCTTGTTTATATTAGAATTAGGGTTTCTAAATTTTGATTTCATTATTAACATGATAAGTGGTAGAGATTATTATTAAATTGGAGATAGAAGTAATATGGATTTAACATTGTATTATAAAGGAAATATGATAAATACTTATTAGGGTTTAGAGTTTTTACTTGAAGTAATGGTCAATTAGGATTCTCATGTGATTAAACATAATCATCAAGAAATATTTTTTGTTTTATATGGCATCTTAAGGTGAAGTAATATTTAATGTTTTCTTCATGTGAAGAATTGAAACAAGTAGTTTTTATGTTTTAATAGTTTAAAATTTAAAATTTGGTCTTCTAAATTTTAGAGGAAATTCATATTGTTGTTCTTTTAAACTTTGAGTATTTGTTTTCTATTTTATTTGTAGAGGTCATTTTATGATACTCAATTCTATTTATTGTTTTCTTTTTATTTTCTTAAATGTTTAAAAGATTTCTAAAAAAATAACCAAATAAAAAAAATAAGATTAAAAATAGACCAAGTGGTCTGTTGGGCTGGCCCAATTGATTTGGCCCAAACCAGGCCCGGGACGGTTGGGTCTAACCCAACCCAACCCCCACTCTCTACCTCACCCTCTCTCTCACTCACGCACACGGCACGACCCTCACCTTTCTTCTCTCTCGCGACCACCACGCTCCCGCGGCGGCGCCGCTCGCCCCCGTCCGCTCCTGGCCAACCCCGGCACCGGTGAGTTAGGGCTTTTGGTCGCCTCGACGAACTCTACCACCCCCCTAGGTTGATTTGACCTCTGTGGTATCTAGCGGTTGCCTCGAACCCGAAACCCTAGCCGGACATTGGCGACTATTCTGGCCGCCACCGGCCCCTTCAGGCTTCGGTGAGCTGTTGCTGCCCTAGCGCCACCTTGTGGTCCTTCTTCCCCAACCCCATCGCCTCCTTTCTGCATCCCCGTCGCTGGCCTCGAGCCCCAGCTCGACTGCCCCGACGCCACTGACCTCCTCCTGGTTCCCTGCGTCGATCTCCTCTGTGTGACGATGGTGTTGCTGTGGTGGTGGTGCTTCTGTGAGCTGCGGTGCTCGACAACGATGGACGGCGCCATAGACGCAACCTCGGCGTCGGTGTACTGGTGGTGCTGTCGCTGCCCTCACTGCATCCTCGTCCTCGACGCCGGCAGGACGGCGTCGCCGACGCAACCCCGGCGTCAACCGCTACGACTACTCCTCTACCACACTGTGAGCTACTCATACCCTCTTTCCCTCTCTCTCTGTCTCTCGGTATTCTATATGGCTATGGATTTGTTGGCCAAACATTTGGGTGTGCTTAACCCGATTGCTGCATTTTCATGGTGATTATCAAATGATATTACTGTTAAATCATCTAGTGTCTTGTGCTTGATCCAAGGCCTCAACTTGGATAATTGAACCATCCGAGCTCGTATAGTTATATCACTGATGATCTGTGATTTCTATAGACAACACTATCTATGATTAAAGGATTATGATGCTGGTATGATATTTGCTTGTAGCTGTTCAATAAGACAGTGAATCGATGCTAACAATGATTCCTAGCTAGATTAACTAGGAAAATGATTTGAATTCATTTGGTATGAATTGCAAGTGTGTGGCTATTTGTTGGGTTGTACTGTCCACATGACAGTGGTTAATTAGATGAATTCAGTTATATTTTTGTGTAGACTCCTGTTGAGTTCAGATACAAGTACTGATACATAAAGGTGCATTATTTACTTGATGATTTATGGTTGAGCTTGTATGCATATTTGTGATAATTTTTCTGGAGATTTGAGATGATCCATTAATTGTCTGTGATTCATTATGTGTGGAGCAAAGTTAATTATGTGGTCATCCCCTGATGGGTGTACTACTCGTTGCTACTCGGGGTTCTACTTGGTTGGCCTGGAACTTATTTTCTGGACCCCAAGTAATTCCTGGAGATTGTAGATTTGTTAAGGAAAGCTGTGTTGTATAATGATTTATAAGAACAGATGTTGTTGCTTGATTCATTGACCCTGCCTGTGATGCAAAGGCTGAGGCTAGATTTTTAAATAAGAACAGATACTGGTTGCAACTTTCCAAACTCTATGATGAGCATAGCATAGCACTTCTATGCCAGATCTGAGAGAAATAGTCCATCAAATCCTCCTAGACAAGTTCTAGTTGAAGGGTAGTTGGATGGGACAGATTTATATTATTCCCCTGAGTTACTTGATATGACTATGCAAAAGATAGGAACAGATACTGCAAGATCTAGTCTCTGAATTGCTACCTACTGTACTCGGTAGCCTGTCTTCTGGATACTGATTGCTTCTTGTGGTTAGCCTGCACCTCCTCGCTGCTTCTGCTAGGATCTATCTGATGATTTCAGTGGTTTATCTAGTGGATTTGTTCTTGCTGTTCTATAGCTACTGATGCTGTTCTATGGCTGGAATGAATTTGCTGGAGAGCTCAAATGGTTTGGCTTGTTGTGGCTGTGCTGTTTATATAGTGCTGGGATGTTGGCTGTGGGAGTGACAACACGCAGTTGTATGTGTGTGTGAGCTGCTTACAGTGACATCATGTGATTTTACAAGTTCCTAGGTTGGCATGCTTTTCCTCTAGTGCAAGAGAACAAGTTCCCTTTCTTCTCCTCCTCCACAAGCTATGGCTGATTGATCTTTATCCATGCTTTGCCTTATTTTGGTACTGCCAAGTGTTAATTCTTATGGAACTGCTACATGTGAGCTTTGCATTATAACCCGTGGGATTAAATTGTGTGGCTAATGATCATTCATCTTGACCATCTAATGTCAATGGTGAATTACTTTATTTAAATCATGTGGGCTTGTTTAAATAGGAACTTTGCTAGGTTAGAGGGATTAATTGGTCGCCTTTGTTGCCTAAAATAAGTGGATCAAATATTGTTGCCCTTTTCTCTTATTTGACATGGATCAAATATTGTCACTTGTCCCTGTTGCCTATTTGCTCATCGATGCCAAATGATATAGAATGATACATTGATCCCTCTAATCCACAATTTAGATATTAGAACAAGTTTCTAATATCTAGTAGTCGAGTTCCAATATCAAAATGCCTCATCTTTGATGATGGCGACATTTTAACCATAACACACTTTGTTTTCCTTTTGTCTTTGTTTTGTTTCTCTTATTGCAGTAAATGAAGACTAAGGATTGAGAAGATGAAGATTTAGTCTTAGGGTTTTCTTTTCATTATTTTGTAATTTTCCATTTTGTATTCTCATATTTCTTGTGTAACTTGTAATATTATAATAAGTGTTATAATAATATTTATGTGAACTGTTATTTGTAATATTTTTTTCTCATTTATATTTATTGTTACTTTGCATTTATATAATTGTTTAGAATTCAAATTCCAATTCAAGATCTTGTTTGAAATCTATCTTCCATATTTGAATTTGAATTCAAACTGCTTCCCTTGAAAATATAATAAATCAACAAAGGTCATGTCGAAATTTATCGCACTTGTGTGGATGACACACATCAATTCCATCGACACAAGAGAAACCTCGATCACTTTGTGTTTTAGATGAACGCGCGAAAATCCCCCGGATTTTCTATGCATGAATGCAGTGCACACTCTCGTGTTCTCTCTTTTTCTTGCCTCTAAACCTGGGATATTACAACAAATTACAGTCGGGCAATTGACAAATAGAGAGGGCATAACAATGCACATACATGATATGATAAATATAGTGAGATTTAATTGGTCATTACGACAAAGTACATAGACCGCTATCCAGCATGCATCTATGCCTAAAAGTCCACCTTCAGAGTTATCATCCGAACCCCTTCCAGTATTAAGTTGCAAAACAACGGACAATTGCATTAAGTATGGTGCGTAATGTAATCAATAACTACATCCTCGGACATAGCATCAATGTTTTATCCCTAGTGGCAACAAGACATCCACAACCTTAGAACTTTCCGTCACTCGTCCTGCATTTAATGGAGGCATGAACCCACTATCGAGCATAAATACTCCCTCTTGGAGTTAAGAGTAAAAACTTGGCCGAGCCTCTACTAATAACGGAGAGCATGCAAGATCATAAACAACACATAGGTAATAGATTGATAATCAACATAACATAGTATTCTCTATCCATCGGATCCCGACAAACACAACATATAGAATTACGGATAGATGATCTTGATCATGTTAGGCAGCTCACAAGATCCGACAATGAAGCACATGAGGAGAAGACAACCATCTAGCTACCGCTATGGACCCATAGTCCAGGGGTGAACTACTCACTCATCACTCCGGAGGCGACCATGGCGGTGAAGAGTCCTCCGGGAGATGAATCCCCTCTCCGGCAGGGTGCCGGAGGCGATCTCCGAATCCCCCGAGATGGGATTGGCGGCGGCGGCGTCTCAGTAAGGTTTTCCGTATCGTGGCTCTCGGTACTGGGGGTTTCGCGACGAAGGCTTTAAGTAGGCGGAAGGGCAACGCGGGGGGCCACACGAGGGCCCCACACGCCAGGGCCGCGCGGCCAGGACCTGGGCCGCGCCGCCCTGCTGTGGCGGCGCCTCGTGGCCCCACTTCCTTTCCCCCTCGGTCTTCTGGAAGCTTCGTGCAAAAATAGGACCTTGGGCGTTGATTTCGTCCAATTCCAAGAATATTTCCTTTGTAGGATTTCTGAAACCAAAAACAGCAGAAAATAGCAACTGGCTCTTCGGCATCTTGTTAGTAGGTTAGTGCCGGAAAATGCATAAATATGACATATAATGTGTATAAAACATGTAGATATCATCAATAATGTGGCATGGAACATAAGAAATTATCGATACGTCGGAGACGTATCAATGACATGCGGGTCCCATGAGCTAGCAGGTTCCTCAATGTTTCAAACGTGGCATGAGATCGAAAGAAAAAGGCAAGTGACCAAAAATCAGGAGCCAAAAATAATTCAAGAAAAGAAACTTGATTGTACATAGAGGATGACATGCGGGTCCCATTTAGCAGCAGCGGTCTCACCGTTTGAGAGGCTGCGCGGGATCGAAAGAAAAAGGCAAGTGACCAAATATCAGGAGCCAAAAATAATCCAGGAAAAGAAATTTTATTGTACATAGAGGATGACATGCGGGTCCCATTTTGCAGCGAGCGGTCTCAACATTTCCAAGGCGGCACAGGACCAAAAGAAAAATGAAGTAGCCAGAAATCGGGGGTGAAAAAATCCAAGAAAAGAAAGATTTCAATTGGGCTGCATCCGGACATCCGGGCCTTCGAACTATCCTCGCTGGGCCTTTTGACTCGTACAATTTCAGCCCACTCCAAAACAGGAAAGTTCGGATTTTTCTAAAAAAACAGGAAAGTCCTATGCTTCGCAAAAACACAAAACAAGGAGATTCAACATATAAGTTTGTTTATGTAAAAATAAAGATTTAATTTATCCGTTTGCAATAGCTCAGGGTGAAATACAATGTTTATTGTCTGCAAAATAATCAAGATATCACATGTTTCTTGTACGGGGAGGCTGACATCGGGGACCCATGAGCCAGCAGCGTCGTCAACGTTTTAAAGGCGGCAGGGGATGGAAAGAAAAAATAAACCAAAAATCTGTTGGTAAAAAATCCAAGAAAAGAAACATTTTCGTTCTGAGAGGATGACATGCGGGACCCATGAGGCAGCAGCATCCTCAGTGTTTATTGTTCATAGAGGTTGACATGTGGGACCCGTGAGCCAGCAACGCCCTGAACGTTTTAAAGGCTGCAGGAGATCGAAAGAAAAAATAAGCCAAAAATCGTTTGGTCAACAAAATCCAAGAAAAGAAACATTTACCTTTCTGAGAGGATGACATGCGGGACCCATGAGGCAGCAGCATCCTCAACGATTCCAAGGCGGCAGGGGATCAAAGGAAAAAAGGAAATATCCCGAAATTAATTAGGGGTTCAAAATAAATCCATCAAAGGAAACTTTTATTATTCACAGAGGATGACATGTGGGACCGACCTGCCAACAGTGTCCTCATCGTTTCAAAGGGGGCAGGAGATCAAAAGAAAAAGGCAAATAGCCAGAAATTAGGGGTCAAAAATAACTCCAAGAAAGGAAACTTTTATTGTTCGTAGAGGATGACATGCGGGACCCATGAGCCAGCAACTTACTCAACATTTCAAAGGCGGCATGAGATCGAAAGAAAAAGGCAAGTGACAAAATATCAGGAGCCAAAGATAATCCAAGAAAAAAAAACTTTATTGTACATAGAGGATGACATGCGGGTCCCAATTAGCAGCAGCGGTCTCAACGTTTCAAATGCGGCTTGAGATCAAAAGAAAAAGAAAGTTGATTGTACATAGAGGATGACATGCGGGTCCCATGAGTCAGCAACTTACTCAACGTTTCCAAGGCGGCAGGGGATCAAAAGGAAAAGGAAATAGCCAAAAATCAGAGGGTGAAAAAAAACCCAAGGAAATAAACTTTTATAGCACATAGAGGATGACATGCGGGTCCCATGAGCCAGCAGGTTCCTCAAGGTTTCAAACGTGGCATGAGATCGAAAGAAAAATGCAAGTGACCAAATATCAGGAGCCAAAAATAATTCAAGAAAAGAAACTTGAGTGTACATAGAGGATGACATGCGGGTCCCATTTAGCAGCAGCGGTATCACCATTTGAGAAGCGGCAGGGGATCGAAAGAAAAAGGCAAGTGACCAAATATGAGGTGCCAAAAAAATCCAAGAAAAGAAAGTTTTATAGTACATAGAGGATGACATGCGGGTCCCATGAGCCTGCAGGGTCCTCAACGTGGCATGAGATCGAAAGAAAAATTCAAGTGACCAAATATCAGGAGCCAAAAATAATTCAAGAAAAGAAACTTGATTGTACATAGAGGATGACATGCGGGTCCCATTTAGCAGCAGCGGTATCACCGTTTGAGAGGCTGCACGGGATCGAAAGAAAAATGAAAGTGACCAAATATGAGGTTCCAAAAAAAATCCTAGAAAAGAAAGTTTTATAGTACATTGAGGATGACATGCGGGTCCCATTTAGCAGCAGCGGTCTCACCGTTTGAGAGGCGGCAGGGGATCGAAAGAAAAAGGTAAGTGACCAAATATGAGGTGCCAAAAAAAATCCAAGAAAAGAAAGTTTTATAGTACATAGAGGATGACATGCGGGTCCCATTTAGCAGCAGCGGTATCACCGTTTGAGAGGCGGCAGGGGATCGAAAGAAAAAGGCAAGTGACAAAATTTGAGGTGCCAAAAAAATCTAAGAAAAGAAAGTTTTATAGTACATAGAGGATGACATGCGGGTCCCATTTAGCAGCAGCGGTATCACCGTTTGAGAGGCGGCAAGGGATCAAAAGAAAAAGGAAGTAGCCAGAAATCAGGGGTCAAAAAATCCAAGAATAGAAAGAATTTTGGTTCATAGAGGATGACATGCGGGACCCATGATCCCGCATCGTAAACGGCTCGATCGGAGAGCGTTGAACGAGATGGCGCGATCGAGAAAAAACAATGCCAGAGAGGCTGCCATCTGGGCCCTACATCCCTCGGCGGTGCGGATTTGCGTTGACTCAGCCGGCGAACCCGAGAATTCGAGATGCACCACGTCCCGGGCCACCATACGCCACGTTTTGGCCGTTTTCGTCGGGCTAGGTGGCCTCAAAAATGAGAAAAAAAACGTTTTGACATGCACAACGGACAGACCCAAAATCGTCGGCCATGGTACACCAGCAACCACGGAGCGACTTCAACTTCGTCGGCCATGGCAACTTTTCTTGTAGTGTAAGAAGAAAATGAAGAGAAACAATAGAAATATTTTGTTCATTTTGTGTTTTGTAAAGTAGAAACAAAAGCAAGAACAACAAAAAGAAAGAAAACTAACATAAACACGCAAATGCAACAAGTGGCAGAAATCTGCTAACCCAGAATAGCAGGCAAAGATCGATTTTTATGAAAATGTTCTGTAGCTCATATCGAAAAGTTCTAAACTAACGAAAGTTAGATAACAACCTGGGGCATATGCTCAAAAATGTGCAGCTCAAAATTCTATTCTGGCTATTTATACGAATTTTTATGATGACAACACAGAATCTGTTTTTAGACAGAAACTCCCCAAATTCTTACCTCCTTCCTATAAGAGGCTATCCTTGGTATAAAAACGAAATAAATAAGCCAACGAGAGGTTATTACAGTAGTAACAACTTCCAAGATTCAAATAAAGATAAATTTTAGAAATAAACTAGCAAGAACTAATAATAACAGGATATATTTTCTTATCATCAATATAAGCATATTTAAGATCATCAAGTAAAGGCTTTAAATCGAAAAAAGGATCCTCCTTGGGTGGTAGTGTGGTACCCAAGTCTTCCACAGGTAAATTGTGCTTAAGCATCTCCGGTTGACGAAGAAAAATTTCATCAATTTCATTTCTTTCCTCCATAAAGACCTCACTTTCGTGGTCCTCCATATATTGCTGCAAAACATCGTTAGGAGCAAGAGCAATAGAAGCAAGTTGTTCAACTCTAAAATCTTCATTAGGCAATTCAGTTTTATAAGGAGCTTTAGAAAACTTAGAAAAATTTAACTCATAAGACTCTCCATCAAATTTAGTAAGAATTTTCTCCTTCTTGCAATCTATAATAGCACCACAAGTATTCAAGAAAGGTCTACCAAAAATTATAGGACACGTCTTACTAGCAGTTGAACCAAGTACTAGAAAATCAGCAGGATATTTAATCTTACCACATAAAACTTCTACATCTCTAACAATACCAATTGGAGAGATGGTCTTTCTATTAGAAAGTTGAATAACCACATCAATTTCTTCAAGTTCACAAGAACCAATTTCATGCATAATTCCTTGTAAAGCTCATAAGGAATAGCACTAGAACTTGCACCAATATCACATAAACCATAATAGCAATGTTCACCTATTCTGATAGAAAGCACAGGAACACTAGTTTTCTTGGATTTACTAGGATGTGAAACAATATTAGAAGCATCTTCACGAAATATAATATGTCCACTCTCTACGTTTTTAGTAACCAAGTCCTTTACTATTGCTACCGCAGGTTCAATAGTTAACTGTTCGTCAGGTTCTATAGCTTTCTTTTACTTTTATTAACCACACTAGTTATAATAGAATGTTCCTTTACCTTGGCAGGGAAAGGTAATTTCTCAATATAAAGTTCAGGAAAAACACGACCAGCAATACAAACTTCAATATTTCTAGCAGGAACACAATTAACAATATCTTTATAAGGTGCATGGTACTTGTTCCACTCATTTTTGGAAACATCAAGATAAGAGGCAAAAGCCTTAAAACAATTTGCAAGAATTTGAGAATCAAGACGATAAACAGTACTAGTATTACGAAAGTCATCAGTTTGCATAAAAGATTCAATGCATTCATAATCATCATTCTCCCATCCTTTAGTATTTTCTTGAATGTGGTCGAGAAGATCCCATTTAGCTTCTTCCTTCGTACGTGTAAATGATCCAGAACAAGAAGCATCCAATAAATCCTTATCATGGAGAGAAATCCTTGCGTAGAAGTTATTAATAACAATATTACTAGGGAGCTCGTGAATGGGACATTTGAGCATTAGTGACTTCAATCTCCCCCACGCTTGGGCAATACTCTCTCCATCTTGAGGCCAGAAGTTATATATTTGATTCCGATCTTTATGAATCTCACTTGGAGGATAGAATTTAGAATAAAAGAGATGTACAATTTCCTCTCATCCAATAGATTGGCCATTCTTCAGCATCTTATACCATTCTGCGGCTCTTCCCATAAGTGACAAATAGAATAACTTCCTCTTAACTTGGTCCATAGAGATACCTGCACACTTGAACAACTCGCATAATTCATATATAAAGAGTAAATGATCACCCGGATGGATAGTTCCATCTCCAAAATAGCATTTATTCATAACACGTTCAACAATTTTCATAGTTATTTTAAAAGGATCTGATTGAGCATGCGGTGGTTCATCTACTACCGCAGTAATCCCAAATAAAGAGTCAAATGGAGACGTATCCATAATAAAATAAAGCAGTAGCAGACAGAAATAAAAACATCACTTACAGTAAAAGTTACCTTTACCAATTCCACTCTTTAATAGCGCTTCACTCCCCGGCAACGGCGCCAGAAAATAGTCTTGATGACCCACATGTATAGGGGGTGTATCGTAGTACTTTCGATAAATAAGAGTGTCGAACCCAATGAGGAGCAGAAGGTGTTGATGAGCAGTTTTGATCAAGGATTCACTGTAAACACTAGAAAATTAGTTTGTAGGGGTATTTGGTATTGCAGATAAATAAAGTACGAGTAAATAAAATACAGTAATAATAATTGCAGCGAGTGGCTTAATCCTTTTTAGATCAAAGGACAAGCCGGTTGTTGTACTTATGATAACCAAACGTTCATGAGGACACACGTGAATTTCGTCAAGTGCTTTCGCTTCACATAGCTGAATAATCTTCAATTGTTTGGTAAGTGTTGAGTGGGTGAACCTATGCTAATGCACTATCCCAAACTCTTGGACTAATGCATACTTGTGATTATACCTCTTGCAAGCATCTGCAATCGCAAGAAAGTAATTAAGATAAATCTAACCACAACCTTAAACTTTGAGATCCTACACTCCCTCATGTACCGGTTTACTAACGGGGGTTTGGGTTTCTGTCGATCCCGCAACCCTACAATTAGTAGCCAAATACACGATGCATGCCCCTAGGACCATAAAAGGTGAAGTATCATATAGTCGACATTCACATGACACCACTAGAAGAATAGCACCACAACTTAAATATCAAATCATTGCATATTACTCAACATAGTTCCACTACTAACATCATGACTTCTCCCATGTCCCTAAGAACTAAAAGAACTACTCACGAGACATCATATGGATCATGATCAGAGGTGATATAATGATGAATAACAATCTGGACATAAACCTTAATTCAATGGTTTCACTCAATGGCATCAACTACAAGGACTAATCAACACCGGGAAAGTTCCCCCTATGAACTAGACAAGTATCAAACCCAAGATGTTACAGCGGGACAACTTGGAGACGATGGTGATGATGGTACTGGTGGTTGAGATGATGGTGATGATGATCCCGATGAAGTCCAGCTTGATGGCAGTGACGATGGCGACGATTCTCCCCCCCCCTCCAAGAAGGAATTTCCCCGGCAGATTTCTGCATGCCGGAGAGCTTTTCTCTCTCTCGTTGTCCGCCCCGTAGCGGCAGCGGAATATTTCTCTGGTTGCTCCCCCAGTCTTAGGTTTCTCGGGGGGTTGAAATACACGAGGTGGCGATGTCAGAGGTGGGCTAGGGCGCCCAGACCAGGCCTAGGCGCGGCCAGGGGGTGGCCCGCTCCTAGGGGTGGTCTAGGCCCCTCCTGGCCCATGTCTGCCTCCCCTTCCGGCTTCCTCCTTCATCTGACAAAATAGAAGTTTCTATATATTTTCTGGGAATTGTTGTTCTTCAGAAATATGGTGTCTTGACGGTTCTTTTTCCAGCAGAATCCTGGCTCCGGCGGTTAATTCTCCAATAATCATCAAACATGCAAAAATAGATGGAATAACATAAGTCAACTCTAAATATGAAATATATCAATGAATAACAGTAAATTATGATATAAAATAGTGATACAAATTGGACGTATCAACTCCCCCAAGATTAGACCTCGCTTGTCCCCAAGCGAAACTAAACTTAGTAAACCAGACCACGGGTTTATGGAGTGAAGTGTCGATACACAAAATACTGACAAGAAGCATCATACTTACCAATACATAAGTCATTATAGACATCAACTTCCTCTTATATAATTCAACTTGCAATGAGTAAGGAGTCACTAAATAGAGGTGCATAGAGGAAATCATAATTGGTGATGACAAACTTTCATTCTTGGTCAGAGAACAATTAACAAATTGTACTTATATTTCGAGCAGAGTCTTTATATTATAGCTTATTGTAGAAATCACATGCTCAATCATTACAATCTCTTTATAATCATAGATAGCTTTTAGAGTTATATTCATTCAGATAAATGGATTGTGCTACACAAGGAAGAATAAAAGATTTGATTGAATGCATCAACATACACATAAATGGTTGGATCACAACAACTCAAATGCTTGCTTGAGGTAGAGGGAGGTTTACTGACTCAACATAAAAGTAAAAGAAAGGCCCTGCGCAGAGGGAAGCAAGATTACTCATGTGCTAAAGCTTTTTGTTTTGAATGCAATAGGAGTGTTGAAAATATATTTTGAGAGGTATGCATGTCTATGCCAATGAATGGTATCAAATAATCTATCAACCTTTCATATAATGACCTCAAGAGCGGCTCCCATGTATTTCTCCATTGCACACCATTATTTAGGATCTCTCCAATACATAATTTGTGGAGCATTTTTTGTTTTATTTATTTATTTTATATTTTATTTGGGATGGGCACTTGGTTGCCTTGCTCTTTTTGCAATATCAAGGACTTAGCACATTATTCATGCTAGTCACGGAATGAAGTCATGAAAAGACAATAAATCATTCAATACTTCCTCATGAGCTAAGAACAAAACACAAAACAGGTAGTAATGTTTGAAGGTTTAAAGGTAGCACACAAGCAATTCACTTTGGAGTGGCATTGAAATACCACATTTAGGTAGATATGGTGGGCACAAATGGCATGAGTTTTTGGTTCAAGGTTTGGATGCACGAGAAGCATTCCCTCTCAGTACATGTCTTTGGCTAGCAAGGTTGGGTAGCAAGCATAAGAGTCGAACAAAACAAACAAATATACATGTGATAGAAAACAATCATGCAATCTTTCTTGGAAGTGCAAATGATTTAATCTTGAGAATACTAAGCTTATGAGCCAACAAGAAAGAAAGATAATGGAATAATGTATCTACATATATTTCTCTCTTTTCTACTTAAGCCTCAAAGTATTGATGCTACTGACCAATGCTAAGTTTGCCAAGACCAACTATACTTGACGCTCCCAAAGTGATACCAATACTAACCAAAAAGATTAATCATATGATAGAAATTACAAACTAAAATAAGATGCGCAGAAAGTAAATGAAAAAACTTCTCATTAGAGGAGAGGAGTCTGTTGATACCTCTCTTTGGGTAAGTGTCGGCGGGGGAGTCAAGAGAGTAAAAGCTCAAGCCTAGCACATCTCCACAGGGGTATTCTCGAGAGGATGAGAGGAGTCTGTTGATACCTCTCTTTGGGTAAGTGAGGCTAACTCTAGGATTGGTGGATGAAGTTGTTTTTTGCCACCGTTTACTTTGCTCTTTTATCTTTCGCCCTCTTCCAAGCTTATGTACAATGACATTTTTGCCCACATGTATACTCTGATATAGATAGAATCGAATAAGGGAGGCAGCTTCTCTTCTCCAAACACGATCTCCCCTTGGCAGCGATCCCGAGCGCGAAGCCGCGAACCCGGCCGAGCCCATCGTGTACCCCGTCGTCTGAGCCTCCTGGAGGCTGCGCCGGTTGAGGTGTTGGTGGGGAGTAGCAGGCCTCAAAAGGGCACATCGAGGCAACCTGCGCCCGCGGTAGCGCGGCGAAGTCAAGATGGGCGAGTTCTCTCGTTCTTTTCGGCAAGGACTCTGTGGGGTACTCATGTTGCGCCGTCACCTTCTCCAAGACCACCACCGCTTAGTTCTTCCTCCCTGTCTCCCCTTGATTCCCTCTCCTCTCACTCATACCGCCGCTCGTCGTCCTCGTTGGCTCGTCGGCCTGCCTGTGTGAAGAGAAGTACATACGATGGGGTAATTTAGTCTTTTGTTTTTAGTCTTGTCCTCGAAACAAAAGAAAATAACTTAGAATAATTCGAAAGGGCAAAAGATAAAAGACCAATGTAAACGGTGGCAAAAAATCAATAACAAAGTAAACATGGGCAAATAGTAGAAAGTTCCAAGTTAATGAGGGCAAAAGGTAAAATTCCTTGATTTCCTCCCATCCAAGAACCACCTCGTTCAGTTCCGCCTCATGCAGGTTCAGGCTCCTTAGGAGCTCCTGAACGTCGACATCCTTCTTCCCCTTCCCGCCCCTCGCTCTGGAACTTTCGGCCATAGCGATCGATCCACACCAGTCTGTGCTGCGCTAGGAAACCGCCGCCAACCCTAATCTCCCAAGGCCGGGTAGTCGGGCAAGCCGACCCCTTGATCAGCCCGAGTCGACAGGGAGGCAGAGAGGATCCCCGAGCCGGGGAACAGCCAGAGAAAGGAACTATGGCGGTGATCGCCGCCGAATCGCCTAACCCTAGAGAGAAACCCTAGGTGCTCCTTTCCTTACACCTAATCTGGTGGGTCATACTAACTTCTTTTACTACGTGTGGATCACCTCTATCGTGTCAGATGGCAGAACCAGGCCGTGCTTTTTCGTGGAGTGAGGCATGCAGGCCTGTCCGGCCCGGCACGAAAAAAATCGTGCCCGCCTGGGCTGTGCGTACCTGGGCCGTGCCGGGCCGGGCCGATGGCCACCATTAGATGTGCGAGTGGATGAAACGTAAAATAGGACACACATCCTTTTCTCCGTTCACCCAACTGCGCCTCTCGTTTTCTGTCAACCAAAAGCAAAAAAGAAGAAGCAGAACATCTATCTAGACCGTTTTTGACCTAGACGTCTGGCGATCGGGCGATCGCGAGGCGACTAGGGTTTCGTTTCCTCCGCGTCGGCTCCACGTCGGCGGGAGTTCTTCTTCTCCGCTGTGATCGAAGCTAGGGAGTCCTGTTCTTTCACGGAGTTGGACGATGGTGTCTCCTCAAGCAAGCACGACGACGCCAGAGACGGGGTCGGGATCGGGCTCACGGAAGCAAGGAGATCTGGATGACATGCTGATGCGTCTGGGTATTGACGAGGAGGAAATCGACGATCTAGTCTTCGAGGATGAAACCGATGTTCCGAAGGAAGGTATGAAGTGGACAGCCTTAGCTAGGGTTCATACCGCAAATCCGTTTAGTCCGCAGACTTTTGAATAGCACATGCGTGTTGCCTGGAGTCCGGCGAAGGAGATCATCTTCACGCCTCTGGAGGACAAGCTTTTCTCCATACAATGTTCCTGTCTTGGCGATTGGATCAAGGTTGAGCAAGGGGGCCCTTGGTTGTTCCGACAAAATGCTGTATCGATTGAAGCTTATGATGGGTTGTCGGCTGTTGACTCTATTGATCTTAATTTCATTACAGTTTGGATACAGATCCATAAACTGCCGATCGGACACAGGAATAAAGGATTGGTTAAAAATTTGGTAGAGAAGAAGGTGGGGAAGTTTGTTTCTGTTGAGCTGAAGGTTCCAGGCATTGGGAATTTTGTTAGAGTCAGAGTTCGTTTGGACGTGCGGAAACCTCTTGCAAGGGTTGTGACTATATCACGCGAGGGCCATCGAGAATTTTATGCTATGAAGTACGAGAAGATCCCCAAGTTTTGCGGGTTCTGTGGCCTGTTTGGGCATATTCATACTGAATGCGGTACTGGTGAGCATGAAGAAAGTTCCTTGAAGTGGGGTGATGTCTACTTCCCCCTCCTTTCCTGTAGACAGTGTTGGGCCTCCAAGAGCAGAGGTTTGTAGAACAGCAGCAAGTTTTCCCTTAAGTGGATCACCCAAGGTTTATCGAACTCAGGGAGGAAGAGGTCAAAGATATCCCTCTCATGCAACCCTGCAACCACAAAGCAAGAAGTCTCTTGTGTCCCCAACACACCTAATAGGTGCACTAGTTCGGCGAAGAGATAGTGAAATACAGGTGGTATGAATAAGTATGAGCAGTAACAGCGGTGCCAGAAAATAGCTTGCTGGCGTGTAGTTGATGGTGGTAGTATTGCAGCAGTAGTAACGCAGTAAAACAGTAAACAAGCAGCAATAGCAGTATTTAGGAACAATGCCTCGGGATTACACTTTCACTAGTGGACACTCTCAACATTGATCACATAACAGAATAGATAAATGCATACTCTACACTCTTGTTGGATGATGAACACATTGCGTAGGATTACACGAACCCTCAATGCCGGAGTTAACAAGCTCCACAATAATGCTAATATTTTAGTAACCTTTAGTGTAAGATAGATCAACAGATTAAACCAAGTACTAGCATAGCATGCACACTGTCACCTTCATGCATATGTAGGAGGAATAGATCACATCAATATTATCATAGCAATAGTTAACTTCGCAATCTACAAGAGATCATGATCATAGCATAAACCAAGTACTAACAAGGTGCACACACTGTCACCTTTACACACGTGCAGGAGGAATAGAACTATTTTAATAACTTTGCTAGAGTAGCACATAGATAGTAGTGATACAAAACTCATATGAATCTCAATCATGTAAAGCAGCTCATGAGATCATTGTATTGAGGTACATAGGAGAGAGATTAACCACATAGCTACCGGTACGACCCCGAGCCTCGATGGAGAACTACTCCCTCCTCATGGGAGCAGCAGCGGTGATGAAGATGGCGGTGGAGATGGCAGCGGTGTCGATGGAGAAGCCTTCCGGGGGCACTTCCCCGCTCCGGCAGCGTGCCGGAACAGAGACTCCTGTCCCCCAGATCTTGGCTTCGCGATGGCGGCGGCTCTGGAAGGTTTATGTGGGTTTCGTCGAACGTATCAGGGTTTTCGATCCAGGGGCTTTTTATAGGCGAAGAGGCGGCGCAGGAGGGTCGAAGGGGCGACGACACCATAGGGCGGCGCGGCCAGGGCCTGGGCCGCGCCGGCCTATGGTCTGGGGGGCCCAGTGCCCCCCCTCTGGTCCTTCCCGGGTGTTCTGGATGCTTCCGGTGAAAATAGGAACTTGGGCGTTGATTTCGTCCGATTCCGAGAATATTTCGTTACTAGGATTTCTGAAACCAAAAACAGCAGAAAACGAGAACCGGCACTTCGGCATCTTGTTAATAGGTTAGTTCCAGAAAATGCACGAATATGACATAAAGTGTGCATAAAACATGTTGATAACATCAATAATGTGGCATGGAACATAAGAAATTATCGATACGTCGGAGACGTATCAGCATCCCCAAGCTTAGTTCCGCTCGTCCCGAGCGAGTAAAACGATAACACGGATAGTTTCTGGAGTGACATGCCATCATAACCTTGATCATACTATTTGTAAAGCATATGTAGTGAATGCAGCGATCAAAACAATGTATATGACATGAGTAAACAACTGAATCATAAAGCAAAGACTTTTCATGAATAGTACTTCGAGACAAGCATCAATAAGTCTTGCATAAAAGTTAACTCATAAAGCAATAATTCAAAGTAAAGGCATTGAAGCAACACAATGGAAGATTAAGTTTCAGCGGTTGCTTTCAACTTGTAACATGTATATCTCATGGATAATTGTCAACATAGAGTAATATAACAAATGCAATATGCAAGTATGTAGGAATCAATGCACAGTTCACACAAGTGTTTGCTTCTTGAGGTGGAGAGAAATAGGTGAACTGACTCAACAATGAAAGTAAAAGAATGGTCCTCCATAGAGGAAAAGCATCGATTGCTATATTTGTGCTAGAGCTTTTATTTTGAAAACATAAAGAGAGCATAAAAATAAAGTTTTGAGAGGTGTTTGTTGTTGTCAACGAATGGTAGCGGGTACTCTAACCCCTTGCCGGGCAAACCTTCAAAGAGCGGCTCCCATTTTATTTTATTTTTGGATGGCACTCCTTCCAACCTTTCTTTCACAAACCATGGCTAACCGAATCCTCGGGTGCCTGCCAACAATCTCATACCATGAAGGAGTGCCTCTTTATTTTAGTTTTATTATGATGACACTCCTCCCAACCTTTGCTTACACAAGCCATGGCTAACCGAATCCTTCGGGTGCCGTCCAACAATCACAAACCATGGAGGAGTGTCTATTTTTGTTAATTAATTTGGGACTGGGAATCCCATTGCCGGCTCTTTTTGCAAAATTATTGGATAAGCGGATGAAGCCACTAGTCCATTGGTGAAAGTTGCCCAACAAGATTGAAAGATAAACACCACATACTTCCTCATGAGCTATAAAACATTGACACAAATCAGAGGTGATAAATTTTGAATTGTTTAAAGGTAGCACTCAAGCAATTTACTTTGGAATGGCAGGAAATACCATGTAGTAGGTAGGTATGGTGGACACAAATGGCATAGTGTTGTTTGGCTCAAGGATTTTGGATGCATGAGAAGTATTCCCTCCCGATACAAGGTTTAGGCTAGCAAGGCTTATTTGAAACAAACACAAGGATGAACTAGTACAGCAAAACTCACATAAAAGACATATTGAAAACATTATAAGACTCTACACCGTCTTCCTTGTTGTTCAAACTCAATACTAGAAATTATCTAGACCTTAGAGAAACCACTCATGCAAACCAAATTTTAACAAGCTCTATGTATTTCTTCACTAATAGGTGCAAAGTATATGATGCAAGAGCTTAAACAAGAGCACAACAATTTCCAAGTATCACATTATCCAAGACATTATAGCAATTACTACATGTATCATTTTCCAATTCCAACCATATAACAATTTAACGAAGAAGAAAACGTCGCCATGAATATTATGAGCTAAGAACACATGTGTTCATACGAACCAGCGGAGCGTGTCTCTCTCCCACACAAGCATGATGTAATCCAATTTATTCAAACACAAACAAAAACAAAAACATACAGACGCTCCAAGTAAAGCACATAAGATGTGACCAAATAAAAATATAGTTTCAAGAGAAGGAACCTGATAATTTGTCGATGAAGAAGGGGATGCCTTGGGCATCCCCAAGCTTAGACGCTTGAGTCTTCTTGATATATGCAGGGATGAACCACCGGGGCATCCCCAAGCTTAGAGCTTTCACTCTCCTTGATCATGTTGCATCATACTCCTCTCTTGATCCTTGAAAACTTCCTCCACACCAAACTCGAAACAACTCATTAGAGGGTTAGTGCACAATAAAAATTAACATATTCAGAAGTGACACAATCATTCTTAACACTTCTGGACATTGCATAATGCTACTGGACATTAGTGGATCAAATAAATTCATCCAACATAGCAAAAGAGGCAATGCGAAATAAAAGGCAGAATCTGTCAAAACAGAACAGTTCGTATTGACGAATTTTAAAATGGCACCAGACTTGCTCAAATGAAAATGCTCAAATTGAATGAAAGTTGCGTACATATCTGAGGATCATGCACGTAAATTGGCTTAATTTTCTGAGCTACCTACAGGGAGGTGGACCCAGATTCGTGACAGCAAAGAAATCTGGAACTGCGCAGTAATCCAAATCTAGTACTTACTTTTCTATCAACGGCTTAACTTGGCACAACAAAACACAAAACTAAGATAAGGAGAGGTTGCTACAGTAGTAAACAACTTTCAAGACACAAAATAAAAACAAAGTACTGTAGTAAAATAACACATGGGTTATCTCCCAAGAAGTTCTTTCTTTATAGCCATTAAGATGGGCTCAACAGTTTTGATGATGCACTCGCAAGAAATAGTATTTGAAGCAAAAGAGAGCTTCAAGAGGCAAATTCAAAACACATTTAAGTCTAACATGCTTCCTATGAAGAGGAATCTTGTACACAAATGAATTCATGAAGAACAAAGTGACAAGCATAAGAGGATAAAACACGAGTAACTTCAAGATTCTCAACATAAAGAGGGGAAAATTAATATTATTAAGATGCATATAACCATATTTCCCTCTCTCATAATAACTTTCAGTAGCATCATTGATGAAATCCACAATATACCCATCACTTAAAACATTCTTATCATGGTTCATATGCATAGAAGTATCATTAATTTTGGCATAAGAAGAGTTATTCTCATTAATAGTAATTGGAGCAAGATTATTATCAAGAATTTGAACATGGTAAACAAGTTGCATATTAAAAGAATTGTTTTTGGTAATCCAATCATGACTATGACAAGTTTCATAAGGATAATTATAACCTATATCATAGCATTCTTTATAATAATCATCAAAGATCGGAGGCACAGTGTCATCATAAGAAATAGAATAGTTATCTTTCACAATCGGTTTATCTATGACCATACCATCATTGTTATTAGAAGGAGATGTATCAAACACATAATGATTAGTAGCAAAAGGATTTTCAAACACCTCTTCCCCAAGCTTAGAGCTTTCTATATCATTATGGGAGGAAGCATGGATAGCACTGACACTATGGCAATTATTATCATCATCATTTTCAGAATTAGTTTCCCAGAGATTTGCAATATCAAAAGTAGTGTGCTCATTCAAATCATGATTGCTAATGTATGTAAAGGGCATAGGAAGATCATCATATTCAGATTCATTATCACAATAATCATTAGGAGCAACATACTTACGGTTACCTAGCGTTATCTCATTCACGCGGGGATACGCCGTTACCTCTTTCTTTTTATTCTCCTTCTTCTTCTTCTTCTTCTTCTTCTTCTTCTTCGTTCCCTTCTTCTTCTTCTTCTTCTCTTCCTTCTCCTCGTTCCCTTCTTCAGGAGGAAGAGGCTTGAAGGGTGGCTTGTCCGCATAACCTGATTTACTTTCAGAAACAATAGAAGAAACTTGGAAGGATTCCTCCTTTTTATTAATTAGTTCAAAACACATGGCGGTCCTATCATATTTTGGCAAGGTGTCGTCTTCTAAAATATTTTGTATGTAAGTATTTGTATGGCTATTATCAATGCAATAAGAAAAACACCCATGCAGGACATCATCAATATCAAGATCACTCATATGTAACAAAGAGATTTTTCTCGACAGTTCTTCACACCCCAAAAATAAAGTAAGTTCATCATGCTGATTAGGAGTAATTTCATCATCACAATACAAATTTGCAGCACTCATTGGGTTCAAATTATCATTGGAGGAGCATTGAAAATTAAAATGACCCACTTCATGGCAAACTTCACAAATAAAAGGATAGAGGGCACAAACTTTTTTACCAAGATCATCTAGAGCCCTTAACCACTTTCTAGTTTTTTCATTAATATGATGGATGCAATATTCATCTTTGACTTGATTAATTCCATAAGGCCTATGCATTCCACAAAAATTAACATGCTTATAGGAAATAGCATTCTTAGGAGTTTGAGCATGCTTATTGCAATAATTAACAACAATTTCATTCTTCATGCAAGCCTCTTTAAAAGGTTCATGATACTTATCAAAATTCTTTTTAGGCAATTCAAAATGAGAAGCAAAGGCTTTATAAAGATTTGCAGCAACTTGAGAGTCAAGACCATAAGTAGCAATCATATTTCGAAATTTATCGGTATCCATAAAAGCTTCAATGCATTCATAATCATAATTTATACCTGACTCTTTACCTTTGTCGTTCTCCCATCCTTCAGCGTTGTCCTCAATCCGATCAAGAAGATCCCACCTAGCTTCAACCTCTTTGCTTGTGAAAGATCCTTCCGAACAGGCATCCAGATAGTCCCTGTGTTGTCCTGAAAGTCTCGCATAAAAATTGTTAACAATAACATTACGGGGGAGCTCATGAATGGGACATTTGAGCATTAGTGATTTCAATCTCCCCCACGCTTGAGAAATACTCTCTCCATCACGAGGATAAAAGTTATAAATATAATTCCTATCAATATGCACTTCATGCGGAGGATAAAATTTAGAATAAAAGAGAGATGCAATTTCCTCCCAACCAAGAGAATGTCTATTCTCCAATAATTTATACCAATGTGCCGCTTTACCAGACAGCGAAACAGAGAATAGCTTCTTCCTTACTTCATCCATAGAGATACCTGCACACTTGAATAACCCGCATAATTCGTGCAAAAACAGTAAATGATCTCTAGGATGGACAGTTCCATCCCCTTTATAGTGGTTGTCCATAACACGTTCAATAATTTTCATGGGTATTTTATACGGAATACTTTCAACAGGTGGATTTAAAATATCAGAAACATTATTAGAGTTATCGCATATGGGAGATAAAGCATTATCAGAACAAATTTTCTCCCCTAAAGATGGGAAGCTAAAAAGATCACAAAAACTAGCTTCCCCAAGCTTAGACTTCTCCATAGCATTAGCAGTAATTGCATTCATACTAATAACATCGCTACTAACATGCAAATAAGGTTCCATAGGTTTTTTAATTTTCGCATCAAACAATTCTAAATCAGGAAAAAGATTAAAAAGCTCACCAATTTTTTTGTTGTTTTCCATTATGCCTAACTAGTTTAAACAAGAAACAAAAAGATGCAATTGCAGGATCTAAAGGAAATAGCTTTGAGTACTTACAACGACAGAAAATAGCTTGGTAGCCGAGGTCCGGAGTGTGAGTACCTTTTACCTTTCCTCCCCGGCAACGGCGCCAGAAAAGTGCTTGATGTCTACTTCCCCCTCCTTTCCTGTAGACAGTGTTGGGCCTCCAAGAGCAGAGGTTTGTAGAACAGCAGCAAGTTTTCCCTTAAGTGGATCACCCAAGGTTTATCGAACTCAGGGAGGAAGAGGTCAAAGATATCCCTCTCATGCAACCCTGCAACCACAAAGCAAGAAGTCTCTTGTGTCCCCAACACACCTAATAGGTGCACTAGTTCGGCGAAGAGATAGTGAAATACGGGTGGTATGAATAAGTATGAGCAGTAGCAGCGGTGCCGAGAAAATAGCTTGCTGGCGTGTAGTTGATGGTGGTAGTATTGCAGCGAGTAGTAACGCGATAGAAACGAGTAAACAAGCAGCGATAGCGATATTTAGGAACAAGGCCTAGGGATTACACTTTCACTAGTGGACACTCTCAACATTGATCACATAACGAGAATAGATAAATGCATACTCTACACTCTTGTTGGATGATGAACACATTGCGTAGGATTACACGAACCCTCAATGCCGGAGTTAACAAGCTCCACAATAATGCTCATATTTTAGTAACCTTTAGTGTAAGATAGATCAACAGATTAAACCAAGTACTAGCATAGCATGCACACTGTCACCTTCATGCATATGTAGGAGGAATAGATCACATCAATATTATCATAGCAATAGTTAACTTCGCAATCTACAAGAGATCATGATCATAGCATAAACCAAGTACTAACACGGTGCACACACTCGTCACCTTTACACACGTGCGGGAGGAATAGAACTACTTTAATAACTTTGCTAGAGTAGCACATAGATAGTAGTGATACAAAACTCATATGAATCTCAATCATGTAAAGCAGCTCATGAGATCATTGTATTGAGGTACATAGGAGAGAGATTAACCACATAGCTACCGGTACAGCCCCGAGCCTCGATGGAGAACTACTCCCTCCTCATGGGAGCAGCAGCGGTGATGAAGATGGCGGTGGAGATGGCAGCGGTGTCGATGGAGAAGCCTTCCGGGGGCACTTCCCCGCTCCGGCAGCGTGCCGGAACTGAGACTCCTGTCCCCCGGATCTTGGCTTCGCGATGGCGGCGGCTCCGGAAGGTTTACGTGGGTTTCGTCGAACGTATCGGGGTTTTCGATCCAGGGGCTTTTTATAGGCGAAGAGGCGGCGCAGGAGGGTCGAAGGGGCGACGACACCATAGGGCGGCGCGGCCGGGGCCCGGGCCGCGCCGGCCTATGGTCCGGGGCCCAGTGCCCCCCTCCGGTCCTTCCCGGGTGTTCCGGATGCTTCCGGTGAAAATAGGAACTTGGGCGTTGATTTCGTCCGATTCCGAGAATATTTCGTTACTAGGATTTCTGAAACCAAAAACAGCGAGGAAACGACAACTGGCACTTCGGCATCTTGTTAATAGGTTAGTTCCAGAAAATGCACGAATATGACATAAAGTGTGCATAAAACATGTAGATAACATCAATAATGTGGCATGGAACATAAGAAATTATCGATACGTCGGAGACGTATCATGGGGGGATTTCATCAAAGCGGACTTTGAGACTTGGTTTGGTCGATCAGCAAATGGGAACAGAGGGGGTTTTGGAGGTGGACGAGGTCGAGATCAGCCAGGCAGAGGCCGTGGCATGCTTGGCCGTGGTGCTAACATAAGCTGGCGTTTTAACGCTATGCATAATCCAGATGATACTAGTGCTGAGTTGGAGGATACTGGGACAAGCCCGATCAAGACAGGGGACTTAACTAAGGAGGGGGATCAAACTGGTTTGGCAGCTAAGAGGGTTTTAACCTTTGAGGAGGAAGTTCCCAGTGGTGAATTGTTACCTCTAGGGGAGGGTCTGACTGAGGATCGCAATGCAATGGTTCTGGATTCTACTTCACCTATTGAGCCAGGAGGTGGAAAGGGCCTGAACAAGGACAGAACAAAGAGGTCAAAGAAGGATGGGGTGAGCTCAAACAATTCTAAAGGATCGGCGGACTCCAGCAAGGGGTCTGTCCGGTCGCAATGAAACTACTAAGTTGGAACTGCCGAGGAATGCGTAAGTCCTCGGCAGTTCGTGCGCTCCTGGTGATCCAGGCGCGTATTAAACCGGATGTGTTGTTTCTGTCTGAAGCGCATCTATGTAAAGTTAAGGCAGAATCGTTGCGTCGACGTTTGGGGTTTGATGAGATGCTGGTGGCAGTAAGCGATGGTAGGAGTGGTGGTTTGGTTTTGCTCTGGAATAAGGAGATCACGGTTACTTCTAAAAAGGTGGAGCAGAATTTCATAGACATTCGCATTAACGAGAATGGTGAGTCGGGTTGGCGCCTCACAGGGTTTTATGGCGAACCTAGCAGTGAGAAGAAATATTTGTCTTGGGAGTACATCCGCTCTCTCCATGATGATATTGATCTACCATGGCTCCTAATGGGAGATTTTAACGAAATCTTATACTCTTCTGAGAAGGAGGGGGGCGACAAGACCCCTCAGGTGCATGAAGGCTTTCCGCGACACGCTCATAGACTGTAACTTAGAGGATATGGGATATGAGGGAGATATTTTTACCTGGAGAAGAGGATTGATCAGAGAGAGATTGGACCGGGCGGTCTGCGACCCGAGGTGGTCGGCCATGTTTCCGTTAACAGGTGTTATTCATGAAGATTTTGGGAAGTCTGATCACCGTCCTATTTTAATTGATACTGAGAGACTGGCCGATATTCAAACACAATTTTCTAAAGCCCCTCTGCGTTTTGAAGCTTGGTGGCTCTGTGAGAGCTCGATTGAATCAATCATCCAAACGGCTTGGGATCGAGCTAAATTGTTACATACAGGAAATTCTTTTCGGGAGCAGACTAAAGAAGTACATGAGGCTTTACATGAGTGGGACAGTACTGTTTTGAAAGGTCCCAGAAAACGTCTGCGAGAGCTTCAGGTTGAAATGAATCTGGTTATGTCGGGCCCTCTATCTGATGATGCTTTGTCTAAACAAAGGGAGCTTCAGATTCAAATAGAAAATTTATTGGAACAAGAAGAAATTTACTGGGTTCAGAGAGGAAGGGCAAATTGGCTGCGTCATGGAGATCAAAATACTGCATTTTTCCACCGTTTTGCGTCCGGACGGAGGAAAAGGAATTTTATCAAGCAGCTGACTAATGAATCTGGTATTATTATTGATGATCACGATCAAATGATGGATATAGCTTCTGGGTATTTTCAGCATTTGTTTACTTCAGAGGTGCAAGATCCGGATCAGGGAGTCATAGATAAAGTTCTGCCTTGTGTTACTAATGAGATGAACGACATTTTAACAGCCCCATACACTAGAGAGGAGGTTAAAAAGGCTATGTTTAATATTGGTGATCTTAAGGCTCCGGGTCCAGATGGGCTCCATGCTATCTTTTATAAGCGTTTTTGGCATATAATTGGAGAGGACCTGACTGATGAGGTTTTGTTGGCAGTGAACTCGAGAGTAATTCCTGAAGGATGGAATCATACCACTATTGTGCTCATACCAAAAGTTGAGAGCCCTGAGTCGATTACCCAATTTCGACCCATCAGTTTATGTAATGTGGTGTACAAGGTAATTGCCAAGCTGTTGGCAAATCGTCTGAAGCATATTCTTACAGATATCATAACTCCTAACCAGAGTGCATTCGTTCCGGGCCGGCTCATTACGGATAATATTCTCGTAGCTTATGAAAGTTACCACACCATTAAGAGTAAAAAGACGGGGAAGTATGGAATTTGTGCGGTGAAGTTGGATATGCATAAGGCCTACGACAGAGTGGAGTGGACTTTCCTCCAGAAGATCCTGGTGCGGCTGGGTTTTGACCATTCATGGGTTGATCTCATTATGGCGTGCGTATCTTCTGTCAGGTATCAAGTTCGAATAAACAATGAACTTTCTGATTATATTTACCCTACTAGGGGCCTCCGCCAGGGGGATCCCCTATCACCGTACTTATTTCTTCTGTGTGCGGAGCGTCTCTCGAGCTTACTGAAGCATGAAGAAAGGAATGGAAATCTCATTGGGGTTAAAGTGTGTAGAAGTGCCCCGGCGGTTTCTCACCTCCTATTTGCAGATGATTCTTTGATACTTATGCGAGCTGATGCAAACAATGCTCTCACCCTTCGGAATGTGTTGAATGAATATTGTGCGGCATCGGGTCAGTTGGTGAGTGATGCAAAATCTACTATCTACTTCAGTCCCTGCTCGGGTGTTGAAATTAGGGAGGAGGTGTGCACTATTCTGAATATTATGACTGAAGCAATTACTGATAAATACCTTGGGCTGCCACCTTTGGTGGGCGTTGATAGATCGGATTGTTTTCAACATTTGATTGATAGGATCTGTAAACTTCTTAGTGGTTGGAAAGAGAAGAATATGTCCTTCGGCGGTAAAGAGGCACTCCTGAAAGCCGTCATTCAAGCTATTCCTGCGTATGCTATGTCTGTGTTCAAGCTACCCAAACAGATTATTAAAGGGATAATAACTGCAATGTCCCAATACTGGTGGGGAGATGATGATCAGAAGAAGCATATGCATTGGTTTGCCTGGTGGAAGATGTGTGTGCCGAAGAAACAAGGAGGAATGGGATTCCGGGATTTGCACTGTTTTAACTTGTCTATGCTCGCTAAACAGGTGTGGCGGCTGATTTCTGAACCGGACTCACTTTGTGCTTCAGTACTGAGGGCTAAATATTTTCCTACAGGCGATATTCTGAACTGTAATCTTAAGAAAGGAAGTTCTTTTACCTGGCAGAGCATATGGGCAGGTATACAAACATTCAAAAGGGGACATATTTGGAGAGTTGGAAATGGCTCTGAAATTAATATTTGGACTGACCCATGGGTGCCTGGAAGTCCAAATCGGAAAATTATAACAAGAAGAGGTAATATTGTCCTAACAAAGGTATCCGAGCTGATTGATGTTGAGACAGGACAGTGGGATGAGGAGATTATTAAGGACATTTTCTGGCCGGTTGATGTCCAAAGAATTCTGAATATTCCCCTAGCTACTAGTATGATGCAGGATTTTGTCTCATGGCATTACACAAAAACAGGAGTGTTCTCTGTTAGATCATCATACTACCTTGAATGGGAGCACCAGCACGGTATCAAACTAAGGAGGACATCCAATTATGGTACTTCTTCGAATTTACCTGTTTGGAAAACTATTTGGTCACTTAATGTCCCTGCAAAGATCAAGATCCATTTATGGAGATCCCTCTTAGGTGCTATCCCTTGCAACGGTGTCCTTGCTAACAGACATATGATTAATAGTTCTCAGTGCAAATTATGTCAGTCAGACTGCGAAAGTATATGTCATGCTTTCTTCAAATTTCCAAGAGTTGGCGAAATTTGGGCAAAATTGGGCATGGGCGACCTTATATCGCATGTGTGTATGCATGAGCCTCATGGAGGGGCGGTTCTCGAAGCACTTCGCAGAGATCGCTCTATAGCCGCACCATTGCTCCCTAAAGTTGACCGCAATGACCTCCTGGCTGTTGGCATCTGGTATATATGGTGGGAGCGGAGGAAGGCTGCTCATGGGGAACCGGTACAAAATACTGCAAGAACGGCGCAATCAATCTGTGCGTTATCTTTAAGCTATTCAAGAGCAAAGAAGAAGAAAACAGATGGAATCAGGCGTAGGTGGTCTAAACCAAAGGAGGACTTTGTTAAACTCAACGTGGATGCGGGGTTTTGTGAAGATTCTGGTACGGGAAGCACTGGTGCTATCTTGAGGGATGATCGAGGAGCCTTTCTGGCGGCGAGCTCTTCTGGTATCCCTTTTATTTCGGACCCTGCGTCAGCGGAGGCGAGAGCTTTGCGTGATGGTCTCTTATTGGCGGCACAAATTGGACGCAACAGGTTGGAAGTGGTCTCTGATTGCTTGGAGATAGTTGAAATCATGAAACAAGGAGGTAATTCTTTGGGACCTGCTGCAGCTATTTATGAGGAATGTACCATGCTTTGTAGGGGTTTCACGGAGGTTGAGTTTTCTCATAGTCCTAGGGAGGCTAATACTGTAGCGCATGAACTAGCTAGACATTCAGGGGGAGTAGAGTCAATTGTGTGGCTGGATGATCCCCCTGATTTTATTATTAGTGCGCTTGCGGATGATGTATCTATTCTGTAACTGTGAAAGCCAGCAAGTTCTTTTCGCACTCTTTTCCTTACCAGGGTACCGAAGGGGGCTGGAAGGTTTTTAATGAGGCGGCTTGCTGGCTTTTTTTTTTTTTGAAATACCATATATATTAAGCCAGCAAGCCGCCTCATTAAAAACCTTCCAGTCCCCTTAGGTACACTGGTAAGGAAAAGAGTGCGTCTGGAACTTGCTGCTTCAATCAAAGTATAGTTACATCGTTTAAAAGCCTACCAAGAATAAAATCAGGGGGTTCATCGACCCAATTACAAGAGACTTTGCTACTAAAACAAGCCCTAGCTAAATCATGAGCTGCCTCATTTGCTTCCCTTGGACAGTATTGGAACTGAACACCTCCAATAAGTGCGGCGAGATCAACACAATCCGCAAAGATAGCCGACGATTGTCCCCACCAAGTAGCTTCTCCTGTACACGCCTCCACTGTATCTAAAGAATCAGACTCTATTTGGATGTTATTGCACCCCAATCTACTTGCAGGATCAAGACCCTCCTTCATGGCCAACGCCTCAGCCGCCGCCGCCGATGCAATATTAGGCAAGTAGATCGATGATGCCGCAACAAACTTTCCTTCGTAATCCCTAAGAATGGCACCTACCGACCCTGTATGAGAATCTGAATGAAAAGAACCGTCAACATTTACCTTAGTAATCCTCGGTGGCGGTCTAGACCATCGAACCCTCTGAGTAGTTGTCTTGCTCTGGGCCTTTGCAACATTAGCAGCAATAGAGAGGATAGAGAATTTGCACTTGAACATTGGCGGAACTTGTTCATCATGTGTGCGTTGTCGACGGATCCACCAGAGGTACCAACTTCCAACAGCAATAACTTCCTTCATTCCTAGATCAATTCCAGGCATAGAGGTATCTTGTCTCCTGAACAAAAATTCAAGGACTGCAGAACCTGAGCGATCTTCCTCTAGGGCTTCTTCCATGATTTGGGATATACCTAGGGAACACCAAAGAGATCGAGCAGTAGGACATGTAAAAACAAGATGCAGTACATCTTCCGCTGCTTGATTACAGATAGGACATCCACCATTCGTTCCAACATGCCGATTTGCCAAAATTGATTTGAGTGGCAGTATTCCATGCAGTGCTCGCCAAACGAAGATTTTAACTTTACTAGGTACCTTGAGCTTCCAAATAATTTTCCAAATCGGGTTATTAACTGATGAACCTGGGAGAGATAACTGAGATGTCCTGGGACCAAATTGGTGTCTCCACTGGAGATGGTATCCAGACCTGACCGCATACTGACCATGTTTGGTGAAATTCCAGGCAATGAAGTCCTCAAAACCTTGATTGTGCAGGGGTATCTCCAGTATACGGTTTACATCCACTATATTAAAAAGTTCATTTAGTCTCTCTTCATTCCATGTGCCGATGTTTGGGATAATGAGATCAACCACCTTTGTATATATACTGTCACCTCTCGGGGTCATTATTTTCCTGTCAGGACTAGACGGAATCCATGGGTCAGTATAAATATTTATCTTCTCTCCGTCGCCAACTCTCCATATATAACCCCTTTTAAAGGTAGTCATCCCAGCTAAAATGCTCTGCCATGTAAAAGAGGAACCTGACTTAGGCCCTGCCTTTAAAATATCACCATTGGGATAGTACTTTGATCTCAACACTTGGGCACATAGAGAATTTGGCTCGTTTAATAACCTCCAAACTTGTTTAGCCAACATGGCCAGATTAAAAGAATGAAAATCCCTAAATCCCATGCCTCCCTCATTTTTTGGATAGCACAATTTCCACCATGCTAGCCAATGCATTTTCTTACTATTTTCATCATCACCCCACCAGAATTGAGTTATAGCATCTGTCATTTTCTTACACACTCCAATGGGGATTTGGAACACTGACATCGCGTAAACAGGAATTGCTTGAGCTACTGCCTTCAGAAGGATCTCCTTGCCGCCTATAGATAACATTTTTTCTTTCCATCCATTTATCCTCTGAATTATCCTTTCCACAAAATGAAGAAAGCAGTCACTTCTATCTGCCCCAATAATAGCCGGAAGTCCAAGATACTTATCAGATAGGGCTTCGGTGTCAATATGAAGAATCTCACAAATATCTGACCTTACCAAAACATGGGTATTCGGAGAGAAAAAGATACTAGATTTCGCCAAACTCACCAACTGACCCGAATTTGCACAGTAGGTATCAAGAACATGTTGCAAGGAAGTTGCATTATTCATATCCGCCTTCATGAGTATAAGAGAATCATCAGCAAAAAGTAAATGAGAGACTGACGGTGCATTTCTGCACACTCTTAACCCATCAATGCCACCAACTTCTTCTTCATGCAATAATAGACTAGATAAACCTTCCGCACAAATAAGGAACAAATATGGAGAGAGAGGATCCCCTTGACGGAGACCCCTCGTAGGGGAAAACATATCCGTTTCCTCAGAGTTAAACCTTACTTGGTATCTGACAGACCTCACACAAGACATCATGATTGTAATCCATCTTTCCAAAAAGCCAAGTTTCCTCATCATATTTTCCAAGAAAATCCATTCAACCCGATCATAAGCTTTGTGCATATCCAATTTCACCGCACAAGCTCCATTATTTCCGGTCCTTTTCCCCTTAATAGAGTGAATGCATTCATATGCTACCAGAACATTATCTGTAATAAGCCGCCCAGGCACGAAGGCACTTTGCATTGGTGAAATCACCTCGGGCAGTTCCTTCTTCAGTCGAAAGGCTAGCATTTTAGAGATTATTTTGTAAATAACGTTACATAGACTTATAGGCCGATATTGAGTGACTAGCTCCGGATTGTCTACTTTTGGTATCATGACAATAGTTGTATCATTCCAGCCTTCGGGGATGACTCCAGAGTTCAAAGCCTGTAATATTTCATTTGTAATCTGATCACCACATAGACTCCAGAATTTTTTATAAAATATGGCATGTAGACCGTCGGGTCCTGGAGCTTTAAAATCATCGATGCTAAAAGCAGCTTTCTTCACATCTTCAGCCGTGAAAGGGGCCGTAAGACGCTCATTCATATCATCATTAACCTTAGTCTGAATTTTCTCCAAAAGAGCAGGGTCTGTGTACTGAACCTCAGACGTGAACAGATTAGTAAAATAATCAAAGACAAGAGGTTTAAGCATCGCCGTACCTTCGACCCACTCATCATTTGGATCCTTAAGTCTTTTAATAAAAAATTTCTTGCGGCGAGCTGTAGCGAATTGGTGGAAAAAATTAGTGTTGCGATCACCCTGCGTTAGCCAATTTGCTCTAGAACGTTGGAGCCAGTGTACTTCCTCTTGCTGTAGCAGCATCTCCACAAGATCAGTCATTTCCTTCGCAATCTTCTCATTCTCATCGGTCATCGGCCCATTCATAGCACTATCTAATTTCTTTTGTGCTTTGCGGATTCTCTTTCTCGGTTGTTTGAGAATATGCCTGTCCCAGTCATGGAGCGCCTTATGCATATGAGCGAGTCTATCCAGTACCCCACTCCCAGCCGTTGCCTCATTTGCATTGTGCCAAGCCTGTTCCACTACCTCAATGAAGTCTTTTTCATGTAACCATTTGGCCTCAAATTTAATACTTGGGTTAGGATTGCTTGGAATAATTTGAAAGTCCGTGTCCAGAAGGATTGGGCGATGATCGGATCTTGCAAATTCCAAATGTTGCACCACTGCACCAGGATGCATTATATTCCATGCATTGTTCACTATTACTCTGTCCAGGCGTTCACGGATTGAGCTGATTGGGCTTGCTGGCTATTTTATAATGAGAAAGGTGTTTTAAGTTAAAAAAAAAAAGCAAAAAAGAAGAAAAGAAAACTTCGTCTCATCTGTAGGGACAGAGAGGGAAGGGAAGGGGATCCAGAGAGCGAGAGAGCCACCGTGTTCTAGGGTTTTCTCGCGCGGCGATGGTGATGGCGGCGGCGATGGCGGCGGCCAGGACACCCGTCAGCGCGGCGACGAGGATCGTGCAGCGGAGGCTCGGCACCTCATCCACCGGCAGGAAGGACGACGCCGACAACGTCGACATCATCAACGTATACCCCCCGCGCCTCCTCCTCCCTCCCCCCTCTAGCGCGACTTATGGCTGCAAGATGATTATTCCGGCGACGCGAATCCGTCTTTGAAACTTCGGTTACTTCAGCCTGTGTAGGGCTTGCGTTTTTGATGTTTAGGCTCGAGTTTCGTCCTCCATGAACCGTCTGCTCGTGGTGACCTTCCAGGATGCGTGGAAAGTTCCATCGGGTTGCATAGTTGGTATGTCGAAGATGGATTGCTGTTTGATTGTGTAAAAACCCTAGTAACAATACCCTTATTTGGGAGTTTGACTGTACCCTTGGCTGCAAACCAGGCACACCCTGTAGATCCGTCTCTGATCTGATGTTCACTTCTTCCATTGTTAATCTAGGGCAATTTTTGCTGGTAGACTTGGATTTAGTGCACCATTAGGCGAGGCTTCTACACTACTTGTTTTGTACTTCCGTGTGTCTGTTTGTGCGCATGCTGCATGCTCAAATGTTACCTTTAATTTCATTATGGTGTAACACAACTAGCAAACAGTCACTTGATTGTGGTAATTTTCTGTATGTTACTAGCGGTTGGCTTTAGCATTCCGATAGGTTTCATGATCTTGTTTGATTGGTTCACGGGCTCTGTGAGCAGTAGAGAATGTCTTGTGGAGTATTTTTGATTTTCTACTCCTGGGTGCTATTTCGGTGAAGCTATTTGCTGCTTTGTTTCAAGCCAGCAAAGTAGTTTCCCAAAAATGGAATATACTTAGGGTAATGTTTCTACTTCCTTGTTCAGGTAACTACTGAATGTAACACGGGAATGTGGTCAGCTAGTTCACTCTGTAAACTGCTTGTCCTGTCACATACGGATACTATTGTAGTTGTCAGATTAGAAATTTCTAAAGGAAATTTTGGTGTTCCTGGTCTTCAGATCTTCTTTTAAAGGAGTGGTCTTCAATATTGCTCTCATTATTTTTGTACATCTAGTACTTAAAATGGTGCCTTAACTGTTCTAAGTGCTGTAGTGTGCAACTGTGTAGCTTGGTGTGAAACTGTGATCCTTCATGGGCTTGGTTTGCTAGACATAGTTTGATTGTATGTCTAATGTCAAAATCTCAAATAGTGCTTCCCTTGTGCCGGACTTTGTCCAGGAATGTTGATTTTTCCATTGATAAAAGAAACGCGTTTTGACTCTCACGGTCAAAGATAACTTGTACTTCTGCTGTTTAAAATTATGCTGCTTGAACCTTCCAAATAGTTTGGTATTCCTCTGCAACCAATTACTTGCATCTAGTATATGATAGCGTCAAGATTTGCTTTCAGTTTAGTTCTAGTTAGTTTAAGCTTACTCTGCTATGGCCAATTAGATGGCCGTATTATTCTCATGTTCCTCATTGTTCCTGTTGACATGGCTCTTTTGAATATTTCCACTGAGTAGTGAGTACTGAGTACGATACACTTGTAGGGTAACTGTGAGTTTTGTTCTGCTTGTCCTGCTCCGTGGTAATTAATCTATAAATACAGTTATGTCCATACCAACGACGTGATTCGGTAGTTAGAATAGGCTTGAAATATGTCCCAATGATATATGATCGTGTTTCTTTCGGTTTCATCAATGATTTAGTTCCATTATCAGCGTGTTTTTCTTGATTAACACATCTGTAGATTGAAAACAATATCAATATTTTTTTGTTTGCTTCCTTGATCTGTTAGTTATATCCAGGGCTGGTCCTTGAGATTTTTGGGGCCCAGGGCGAAGCTAATGCCCAGTGCCCTTGATATAAATATCAGTATATAGCAGTTATATTTATATGTTAAATGTTACCTTGTTTGGTTTCAGCTAAGACTTATTGATGGACAGTTAATCTACTCAGTTCATCCATTTTCTTTTCTCATGCACACTTATTAGATGATATGGCCGTGCTGAAATTTAAAGAGACAATTAGTAAAAAAAAGCTAGCGCAAAGCTCCAAAGACACTGGATCATCATGGCAAAATTGCATACTCCCTTCGTCCACAACTAAGTTTATTTCTAGCCTTTGTCCTAACTCAATTTAATAATTTTTTACCAACTTTACAGGGAAGCATAGCAACATTTATGACACTAAATTAGTATCACTAGTTTCATTTTAAAATGTAGTTTCATAATATTTTGATTTGATGTCATATATGTTGCTACATTTATTTTTAAAATTGGTCTTTAAAAGTTTGACTTAGTCCAAAGCCTAGATTGTACACTTATTTGAGGACGTAGTGGGTAGGGTTTAGACAGATCAGAGTCTTAGGATACTGCGCAGAGCTACAAAGACACTTAGGATACTGCTGTGACTTCTATATTCAGCTAAGACTTAACATAATCTTGTGGTAATATGGTCACTTAGTTCACTCTGTCGTGGTAATACGTTTTGGGAGTTCAATTGATTTCCCAAATGTCTTATATTTAGGATAGAGGTAGTACTATAGTTCTCAGACTTGAAACATCTCAAGGACATACAAGTGCTTCCGGTCTTCAGTTATTCTTTTTAAGGATGGTTCTTCAATATTGCTTTCCTTATTTTTACAGATCTGATGGCACCTTAAGTGTTCTAAGTTATGTAGTGTCTAACTGTGTAGTATGCTGTCAAACTAGGATGCTTCATACACCTTCTTTTCCAAACTTAATTTGATTGTATGTTACACTGTTGAAAAATCTCAAATAGAGCTTCCATTCTTCCAAACTTTGTCCAGGAATTGTGATTAAATTTGTTTTGACAGTTGCTATAAAATTTACCTTTGTACTTTTGCTGTTATATATTTTTTGCTGGTTGAACCTTCCAAACAGTTCTGTATTTTTCTGCAACCATTTACTGGTATCTAGTGTATCATAGTGCAAATCAAGATTGTTTTTGGTTTACTTGTTAGTTTATGCGTACACACGTATGGCCTTTTGCATAGATTTATCAGTCATAAAACCTTCAGGATGACATGTGCTCATATTAGTTGTTGTCGCTGGGTGTGTATGCCTATATCTGAATGTCATGCTCCCCTTTGTTCCTGCTCAATATTTCCAGAGTAACTGCTGTGTGGTAACTTGATTATCTCATTTGTAGAGTAGGGACAGTATCGATAATGTTTTTTTGTTGTAATACTTCTAGTGTTATAAGAGGATTTTCTGTAGTTGTTAGTTGATGAGTGGTAAAATATTTGTATTATTATAGAGTTGTCTCTTACTTGTTTTATCTTTTTTTTTTTCCTTTTTTCTAATGTTTCAGCAAGCAATTACATTTGGCAAAGAGTAGTGATGGAAAGAAGGTGGTGAACAGCATTCTGATCACACTTGGAATCACTTCTTTCGTTCATTGGACTGTGTCGACACTTACAGCTCACGCTGAAAATGAAACTGGTGAGAAGGTGATACAGCAAGATGAGTCCAATAAAGCATTTCAATTTGGGATCGAAAAGGAGCCGCTGCAGCTGGATACCAAACTCTGAATCATTCTCGGATGAGAAGGTTGCCGCTCAGTCATCAGCTTGGTCGCCTTGAGAACAACAAAACATATAATTTGTACTAGCAGTTCGGTGCCTGGTGGTGTTGAAGAACCGCATATAATTCCCAGGATGAGAACATGTTTATTATATTTCTCTCTATTAATTCAAACTTCGGTTACTCTATGCCTATTTATCTCGTGTTGGCTGTACTAGTAGCTTACACTTTGGTTGTTGTAGAGCCTATGCACTCACGGTGCATCAAACTGAGTTATTTTTGCATGATTAAGTTGGCAACCACTTGACCCACGTCCTAGGCTGCATATTCCGCAAAGGTCTGGAATTCCAAGGAGGAAGGAGGCGTCGAGGGCTCAAGGCTCGGGTGCTCGGCTAGGAGATAAAAGCGCTGCTGCCGGAGATGATCAACGTCCGCAGCCACCATGATGTTGAGATGGCCGATTCGAGACAGGTGCCATGGCCGGATCGGTACCGGTGGCGGCCGATTCGAGGCAGGGACAGCGGGATCTGCACTGCAGGTGTCCAAATCGAGGTTAAAGAAGGTTGGATCGACACCGGCGGTGGCCGAATCAAGGCTGGATGAGTGGAGTCCGGTCGGGGGTGCATGGGGACGACCTTGGTCGCGAGAAGTTGCAGAGAAGACCGCTGACCAGGATATGTTATCTCATGCGGGCACAAACGGAAGCTGTCTAAACATGATCAGTGTTCCAGGAGATGCTATCTCTATGCAGGCACAAACGGAAGCCGCCTAAACATGATCAGTGTTCGCGACCTGCCGCAGATGTCCCGTATTTAATTGCAGGTATATGCAAAAAAATACATGGGCCCCGCATGATGTCCCACTTGCAGCATGACTATGCACACTCCATACAAAAGTTGATGTGGTGGCTCCTGTATCGTTGTGGTTTTATCGGGAGAAGAGGTGTAGGGTACAGGAAATACTCCTCCATTCGGAAAAATCTAAAAATATATTTACTATTAAGGTGAAAGATGCGGTAGTGTCACACTTCACGCAAATTACAGGCCAAATACCATCCCACACATATCAATCGCACGGAAAAAACTCTCACATTAAGTAGATCACGGCTGATGTGAAACGCACACCTTTTTTTCTGTCATGGGGCCATACAACAAGAAACTTCATAATACTTTAACAAAATCAAGAGACAAAGGTTATCCGTCTTTCCCACTGGCTAGCCGCAATTTCGCTGTCCAATCCATATCTGAACAAACGTGTACCATGACCGAGGATAAGCAATGGAAGAGGATATGGCGGAGCAACAACATCTCAAACCAGGGTGCCTAGAGGGTGCACAACAAATTTTGAACTTTTTTAGGGGGTGCATGTGTGGTGTAAAAAATACTATTTTGGAAAGGATTTTTTCTAGGGGGTATCCTGTGCAGCCCTTAAGATACTTGTAGATTCGCCAGTGGAAGAGGATGTCCTCCAAAGCTAATCACAACAAATTTTGAACTTTTTTAGGGGGTGCATGTGTGGTGTAAAAAATACTATTTTGGAAAGGATTTTTTCTAGGGGGTATCCTGTGCAGCCCTTAAGATACTTGTAGATTCGCCAGTGGAAGAGGATGTCCTCCAAAGCTAATCACGAGTAGCTTGTGGAGCAGAACTGCCTAGGCTGAGGAAGCGGAAGAGGATGGGCGACTCCGCCTCCACGGAGGTGCCTGAGGAGGTGGTCGCGTGGGAGGCTTCCTCTATCGTAGCCACAACCACAGATAGCAGCCCTCACATCAGACTACATCGCATGGTGAGGAAGAGGAAGATTGAGGCGACGCCACTGCCACAAAGGCGCCAGAGGAGATGGCCGCGCGGGAGGCTTCCACGGCTACCGCTGATTCAGCCATATCCAGCAAGATTGAGAAAAGAAAGGAATTCATCTGCTCCAGCGGGTTCAGGATCTACAAAGATGACTACAACTTCATCGACGGTCTTATGGATCAGATGGCAACGTAGGATGCAGTCAACTCCTCGTCCTCCACACGCTCCGGCACCTCCACCTTCTCTGACCAGGTCCTCGTGCCAAGGTGGCAGGGTACGTTAGAGCTCACCCCCTCCTTTAATTCATCGGTTCTCTCTATTTGAGCACGCTCGCTCGGTAGACTAGTCTAAAAAAAAATTGGGGGGGGGGGTGCGGTGACCCAGCATACCACTACATTTTATAGTATACAAGTCGTTGATATGACATTCATAAAGGGGCTTCTTCACAAATATCACATCCCTCAGAGTGGTACAACAGAAACATTGCAGGTCATAACACTACACATATTATTACAAACAAGGTTCTTAACAACTTGGTATTCTTGCAGGTCCGATGAGAACACCCTAAGATCTTACTTAAGTTTCATTACAACATCGAATCAAAAGTAGACATGACGAGCTCACCAACTTATTTAAGTAAGTCACTACGCTGCTCGGCTCTGATATGTCTACGGTAGGTGTTTACTTCTCCGCCTTTGTGCCATCTGCTCCGTAGACTATTCTATTGCCCACGCCCTTAACTCCTCCAGAAAGATCTAGTTCCTCGTAGAACAAATCATACTCCCTTCTGGTGCTCCGGTGTAGGCCTCCTCTTCGGTGTCACAATATAGCAAGGTGTCGAAAGAAAGTAAGTACAAAGGTACTCAGCAAGTTCAAAACAAAAGGTGTTTGATGCACTAGCTACGATCATTGATCAGAAAATCTCAGGTCAATGCATGTTTCGCAAACATTTCTTCAAAACATTTATTTTATTCTGAAAACTATGCCCGTCAGTCTTCACAGGTTGACCAGAACTTTACGGAGTTCCTTTCCTGCCACATTCATAGTTCCCTTTCCGGAACAGGGAGTGACAACCACAATTCAATACACTCTGCAGATGTGCGTTACTTTTCCCATAAGAGAACTTATCCTTGTTGCCAGCTGGGCGTACTTTCCCGTCCACACTTCCTTGGTGTGAGGCCCAGTATAAGAACCAAGCCAATCACCGCCTTCTCTGCGACCCTGCATACCCACCCTTTTGTCCATCCGCACATCCCCGGTAGACATCTCCCGATCATACGGCTTTATCCACGATGTGCTATGGACAATCCATCATAGACGGTAGAGCGCACTCATCCACACGGATGGGGATTTAAAGGATTTTCCAACCGCTGGGTGTTCTCGCAACACACAGCCAGGCTCTATGAAGTCCGTTGATATGCAGAAGGGAAAAGATACAGCTGACTTTCCCAAAGCCATTATAGATCTTATGGTTAACGTGATATGTACGACGCTAGAATCACTAGACGACATTGGTGATTAGTCCTAGATGAGTAGAACCCTTGCAATGGAACCTCCACCATCAACACATACCATGGTTCCATTGCCCACCACATAGTCATATTCATTATTAGAAAAGTAACATTTTATTTTCAATGTATGAGTGATAAGTATATTGCTTTGCGAGTAAATTGATAGAACATAATCAATATGGCATGGGAAAGAGTGAACTTTCCTGGAGACTACGAGATAGTGCATTTCGAGGGTTTGGATGGAACCTGGACCTCGGGTTCTGAAAAGAAGCATCATTGTCCGATAAGCACAATGTTATAAAAATTCAAATGATGTATGCATGATGGATTTATTTTTGCTTGAATCCCTTTTCCCGAAGTATTTCTTAATATTTGTGTGATTAAAGCTTCATTGGAATATTAATTCCTTAAATAATAATTTATAACTCTTTACTATTATTTTGATAATGATTTTCCTCAAAAGGAAAAGATTTGGAATATTAGAGTTTTCCTTTTTGAAAATATTTGATTTAACAAATATTTAAAGTCATTTGGAATTTTCCTTGATTTTTATATCCAAGGACAATTTTAAATATTGAATTCCAACTTGGAATTTATTTTTAAAAATTCCAGAATTTAAATTTAATTTTTTATCTTATTTCTTATTTTATGTTGGTTAAGGCATAATTTAAATGAATTATTCCTAATTTTCTTGAATTTGTAAGTTATTCTGGATTTATTTGCAATTTTTAAAATGGAAGAGTTAAATTTAAAAGTGAAAAGGTTTAAATCCTAAAGTGAATTGATTAAAGTACCCATGGGCCCACTCGTTAGCTGATGACCCACAAGTAAAGGGGATCGCAACAGTCTTCGAGGGAAGTAAAACCCAAATTTATTGATTCGACACAAGGGGAGTCAAAGAATATTTATAAGCTTTAACAGAAAAGTTATCAATTCATCTGCACCTGAAAATAGACTTGCTCGCAACGGTTTATCAGTAGTAACAGTTTTATACCAGTGGTAGTAGTGAAGTAACAACAGTAGCGAATTCAAAATAGCAGTAGCGATGATTGCAGTAGACAGTAGGATTAAAATATTGTAGGCACATCGATGGATGAACGGGCGTTGCATGAATGAGAGAGTCCATATAATAGAAAGACATAGGCATTATAAGTAATAATGATAAAAGCATCCTAGCATAATATAACCATAGGCGTGTGTTCCTATTTAGTCGTGTGTGCTCGCAATGAGAAACTTGCACGATAGTTTTTGTCCTACCAGCCCGTCGCAGCGGGCCTCTAGGGAAACTACTGGTAATTAAGGTACTCCTTTTAATAGAGTATCGGAGCAAATCATTAACACTCCGTGAACACACGTGATCCTCACATCATAGTCATCCCCTCCGGTTATCCCAATTATTGTCACTTTGGGGCCTCGGGTTCCGGACAACAATATGTGTATACAACTTGCAGATATGATCAAAAACAATAATTATCCTCATGAATCAATAATATGTTCAGATCTGAGATCATGGCACTCATGCCCAAATTGACAAGAATTAAGCATAGCAAGTTGCAACAATGTCAAAAATACTAACAACGGATACTAGGCACTATGCTCATAACAATCTTATAGCTATTACATGACCAATCTCAACCGATCCCTACCGTCCCCTACATCCTACAACGAGGAATTACTCACACATGGATGGGAGAATCATGGATGGTTGATGGAGAGGCGTCGGTGATGGCGATGGCGATGATCTCCTCCAAATCCCCGTCCCGGCAGGGTGCCAGAACACAGTTTCTGGTCCCGGATTGGGGTTTCTGGTGGCGGTGGAGCAGCGGAACTCTTTCTAGAAAAACGTCAAACCCCCCTCGGTTTTCAGGTCAGGAGGCTTATATAGTGCAAAAGAGAGGTCGAGGGGGTGTCCGAGGCGGCCAGACCACCCCTAGGCGTGGCCAAGGCCTAGCCCGTGCCTAGGGTAGGTGTGGGACTCTCGTGGCCCCCTCCGTCTCGTCTTCTGGCTCCGGGAGTCTTCAGGTGAAATATGAGTTTTTCTATATTTTTCGGGAATTTTACTGAAAGTTGGATTTCTGCAAAAAAAGAGACACCAGAGCAATTCTGCTGAAAACATCGTTAGTCCGTGTTAGTTGTATTCAAAATACACAAGATAGAGGGCAAACAACAGCAAAAGTGTTCATGAAAGTAAATACGTTTTGGATGTATCAACTCCCCCAAGCTTAGCTTATTACTTATCCTCAAGCAATTTAGTGACAACTGAGTATGATAAAAGAAACTTTCACGAACCTTTTTGCTTCATATGATGTATATATTCTAACTACATGATCAAATGCTCAGGCAATTAATAATAAGAAGTTATGTAAATCATGAAAGGATACCAACACAATAATAAGCAACATGAAACATAAGTATCTGCAGGATTGCAATATTCATAATATGATATGATAAAGTGGTACCTCGTTTGCCCTATTTGCGGAGCAAAACATAAATGTCGGGGCACCTCTGAAGTTCAAGAGAAGACTAGAAGTAAAAAATATCGAAAGATTCAAGCATCGCAGTTATACCACAATTAATCTTATTCCGGGACAAGCACATTAAACTAAGAATGACAGCTATGCTTTCAAGAAAGTGCTCAAAGAACTGATGGTGACTCAACATAAAAGTAAGAGATTAGCCCTGGGCAGAGGGAAGTAAGATTGCTCATGTGCTAGAGCTTTTCATTTTGAATGCAATAGGAGTGTTGAAATTTTTTTTTTTGAGAGTGCAACTCATGTCAACGGTAGTAATAAATAATATGGCTCATGCATAAAACTTCCTATAAGTTGCTTGCCTCATGCATAATATACTAATAGTGCTCACACTTTGTCCCAATTAGCTTGGATTTCCATGAATTTTCATCGCATACATATGTTTCAACCAAGTGTCGCAAAGGGGTACCTCCTTGCCTCCTGTACAAAGGTCGTAGGAGATGAATCTCATTTGATTTCTCATTTTGATGAATCTCAACTTTTTGGACATCCATACCGGGAAAACAAGGACAACAGATATTTGGACTTTCGTTTCGCTAAAACTTCCACCATGTGAACATGGCTTTAGTTGGCAGCCCAATGTTCCTCTCTAACAATATGCATACTCCAATCTTTTCAACTCATGGTAAACTCCCTTACTTCAAACAAGATGAGCATGCGTAGTAATTCACACGATATTCAACAAAGGCATGTTGGTGGTGTTCCCCATGACAGCATGGTTATCACACAACAAGCAACTTATAAGAACTAATAATGCATAAGACATAATACTTACCACAATAATTTTTAGACTACTTTCCCGTGAGCTATAAATTACACAACACAAGTACTAATGTTTGAAAGTTTAAAGGTAGCACACAAGCAATTCACTTTGGAGTGGCGGTGAAGTACCACATATAGGTATGTATGGTGGACACAATTGGCACTTTGATTTTTGAGTGGTTGGATGCACGAGTAGAGCTCATACTCAGTACAATTGAATGCTAGAAATAGACTGTGAAGCGACAATCAAGAAAGTAGTAGCTGTCATAATCATGCTTGCGACATATAAAATTAACGGAAGCATAAAAGTAATACAAGAACTTCAAGGCAAGATAAATCATCAAGGCTTAAATGACTTCTGTTTAGTCTTATGCATGTTTGAGTATGTGCCAAGTTGATTCTGAAAGGACGAGATGTCGCCTAGAGGGGGGTGAATAGGTTTTAAAAACTCTTACAGATTTGGCTTGTAAGAATGCGGAATTAAACTAACGTTTATTTTACAAGCACAAACCCTAAATAGGCTAGGCTCACCTAAGTGCAACAACAACAACAACTAGAGCTAAGCAAGATAGGCACAAGATATATGTAGCACAAGTGATAGCAAGATATATGTACTTCAAGCACAATGGCTATCACAAGGAAAGTAAGCTCGGGTATAGAAATAACCGAGGCACGCGGAGACGAAGATGTATTCGCGTGTTCCCTTCCTTTGCAAGAAGGTACGTCACATTTGGAGGGGTGGGGGTCCCATGAAGGATTCCCCAATGCCACGAAGGCTCACCCTTTACTCCGAGCCTATCCCACGAAGAGGTCATCGGGACACCAACCAAGCCAACTAGGAGGTCACCCTCCAAGAATAACAAGCTCATGGTCTCTCACTCGAACTAATCATGGTGGAGAGCTCAACACTATGCAATGATGCAAAGCAAGAACACTAGAGGTGTTCAAATCCTTCACACTCAAATCCCACCAAAGCAACAAATGCTAGGATGAGATTAGAGAGGAAGAACCAAGGAGGAAATCAACAAATGACTCCATGATCTAGATCCCAAGAGTTCCGCTCACTTAGAGGAGAAATGGATTGGTGGGGATTATAGCTCTAGATCTCCTCTCTTAGATCCCTCAGGAATGAGCAAGAATCATGGGGGGAATCAAGAGATAGGGCAAGTTCTTCAAAGTCAACAATGGAGGAGAGAGTGTGGAAGAACTTTCATAGTCCAAGGTGGAAGAAGGCCTATTTATAGCCCAAGGAAAAATAGAGTCGTTGGGGAAAAAGTCGGGCTGAGAAAACTAGTCGTTTGAGGCAAAGTCGGGCAACCCGGCACACAGCTCGGCAGGGCCGGACCAGGTTCCGGGAATTTCGGCAGCCTACCTAGCATGCCGGGCCAGAGGCCGGGCTGCCCGGCAGCAGCACCCGGTAGGGCGGGCCAGAGGCCGGGCTGACCAGGAGGCTGGGACGGTTGGCACCACAATCTATGGGCCGAGCCTGATGTCAGCCCGCCCGGCAGTAGCACTCGGCATGCCGGGCTGGGTGCCGGACTGACCGGCAGCAGCACTCCGTAGGCTGGGCCAAAGGCCTGATTTCAGGACCCCCTGAAAAACTTGTTTCCTCTTCTTTTAAACAGAAAATGCTCCCGAACTCTGATTGACATGAAACCAATTTTGTTGGAAATATGGAGACTCCTCACAGGATATTTTTGGATGATTCTATAGAGGGATTCCGTTTTTGATGAACTTGGGCTTGTTGTAAATCTAGCAACAAGCTCAAGAACCTCACACGGAGAAACACCAAGAAGTAATAGGGATATGCAAAGTATTCAAAGGGTTGAGCTCCCTAAGATGATGTGATCAAGTTACCCATCCGAAATCCCCTCTTGATAGTGCGTCTATCTATCCTATAGTCTGGTCTCCCAACAACCACCTTGAGAACGGTAAAAGGAAAACCTAGCAAGTCCATACCTTTTCCTTGCGCATCCCGCTTGATCTTGATGACAAGGTATCAACTTGTCAATGCCTATGGATTGTAGGCTAGGGTTTAGTTGGAAGTAGAGGGCAAGTAGATCTCGAAGGTTTCAGCCGAAAAGTACTCGACGATTATGAAAACTAGGGTTTGCAGACAATGATTCGATTATCTCTTCGTCCCTCGGCTCCCCCTTTATATAGGAGGTGGAGCCGAGGGATTCGTGCTATACAAGTTACAGAGTCCGGGACGGTTTCTAACTCATCCCGCCAGATTACAAATAACACTTCCTATTACAACTCTTGACTTTCCTTGATATATCTTGGGCTCCCGAATCTTCTTATTCTTCGGGTAGTGGGCCTTCAGTAAACCCCGGGTACTATCTTTGGCAGGCCCATTTGGGATGCCTATGTCAGTAGCCCCCGAGATTTTGCTTGAATCGTAGAATCAGGGAAAATCTCCACTGTTTATTTTTACTCGAAAGCTTTAACCTTTTTATATTTTCTCACATAAAATTCTATATTGTACAGGGATAATGGTAGTTGGGGCTAGTTCATCTGACGGATCAGGTACTAGTTAACTCCTCTAGTGGCAATCCGCAAAAACCTACTTCAAAATCACGTCCCTGGACATGATCTCGGGATACTGGTGTAAACTTCGACAGGTGCCGCTTAAGGTCTTACCATTCTGTCGAGTCCCAGTCAAATTTATCGGGTACCTAACGCGTCCGTTAGGATTTTTCTTCGTATCTGTTGATACGGATAAAAGTAGCAGAGCGCAGTCTTTGGCGATGCCACGCCCAGCAGAACGGATCTGGGGTCTTACCTTCGCAAATTTGCGGCATTCAGAAATTGATCGCAACTTCGGCGTTCTGAGAATATATTGTCGAGTGCTTTTCCGGCTGCTGGAATGGCACATTTTATTGAGTCAAATATGACTTATATTGCTCTCCCGATGGGAGTATATGTAGAGTTAATTATAACTCGAAATATACTCTCTTGCTTTTCTATCTTTCCTTTTATTAATTTCATCGGGCACGCGAACAGCGTTCCCGATGGGAGTAGCCCCCGAGGCTACAAGCAAGAACTTGTGCTTGGTTGTAGGCTCAACATTTTAGTCCACCTTGTCGCTATATTGTCATTATTTCCCAATATGATCTCTCTCTTCTTTTTTTATCTCTCGGGTGCGCGAACAGCGCTCCCGATGGG
>NC_061510.1:133202026-133232149 GCF_022539505.1 Lolium rigidum | reverse complement strand
TGATACATCTCCGACGTATCGATAATTTCTTATGTTCCATGCCACATTATTGATGATATCTACATGTTTTATACACATTATATGTCATATTTATGCGTTTTCTTGAACTAACCTATTGACGAGATGCCGAAGGGCCAGTTGCTGTTTTCTGCTGTTTTTGGTTTCAGAAATCCTAGTAAGGAAATATTCTCGGAATCGGACGAAATCAAGGCCCAGCATCCTATTTTTCCACGAAGCTTCCAGAACACCCGAGAGTCACCAGAGGGGGGCCACTGGGCCCCCAGATGACAGGGCGGCGCGGCCTAGGGTGGGGCGCGCCCCCCTAGTGTGTCACCGCCTCGTCGCCTCTCCGACTCCGCCTCTTCGCCTATAAAAAGGTCCCTGACCTAAAACCTCGACACGAAAAAGCCATGGTACGAGAAACCTTCCAGAGCCGCCGCCATCGCGAAGCCAAGATCTGGGGGACAGGAGTCTCTGTTCCGGCACGCCGCCGGGACGGGGAAGTGCCCCCGGAAGGCTCCTCCATCGACACCACCACCATCTCCATCAACGCTGGTGTCTCCCATGAGGAGGGAGTTGTTCTCCATCGAGGCTCGGGGCTGTACCGGTAGCTATGTGGTTCATCTCTCTCCTATGTACTTCAATACAATAATCTCATGAGCTGCCTTACATGATTGAGATTCATATGATGATGCTTGTAATCTAGATGTCATTGTGCTAGTCAAGTGGGTTTTACTTATGTGATCTCCGGAGACTCCTTGTCCCACGTGTGTAAAGGTGACGAGTGTGTGCACCGTGTGGGTCTCTTAGGCTATATTTCACAGAATACTTATTCACTGTTATGAATGGCATAGTGAAGTGCTTATTTATATCTCTTTATGATTGCAATGTGTTTTGTATCACAATTTATCTATGTGCTACTCTAGTGATGTTATTAAAGTAGTTTATTCCTCCTGCACGGTGTAATGGTGACAGTGTGTGCATCGTGTAGTACTTGGTGTAGGCTATGATTGTGATCTCTTGTAGATTATGAAGTTAACTATTGCTATGATGGTATTGATGTGATCTATGCCTCTTTTCGTAGTGTGAAGGTGACAGTGTGCATGCTATGTTAGTACTTGGTTTAGTTGTGTTGATCTGTCATGCACTCTAAGGTTATTTAAACATGAATATCGAATATTGTGGAGCTTGTTAACTCCGGCATTGAGGGTTCGTGTAATCCTACACGTTAGTGGTGTTCATCATCCAACAAGAGAGTGTAGAGTCTAGCATTTATTTATTTATTCTGTTATGTGATCAAAGTTGAGAGTGTCCACTAGTGAAAGTATGATCCCTAGGCCTTGTTCCTAAATATCGCTATCGCTGCTTGTTTCTTGTTTTACTCGCATCTCTACTGTCCGCAATATTACCACCATCAACCACACGCCGATCCGGGCAAAGCACTTTTACGAGTGCCGTTGCTACTCGCTTATATTTATTCATACCACCTGTATTTCACTATCTCTTCGCCGAACTAGTGCACCTATTAGGTGTGTTGGGGACACAAGAGACTTCTTGCTTTGTGGTTGCAGGGTTGCATGAGAGGGATATCTTTGACCTCTTCCTCCCCGAGTTCGATAAACCTTGGGTGATCCACTTAAGGGAAACTTGCTGCTGTTCTACAAACCTCTGCTCTTGGAGGCCCAACACTGTCTACAAGAATAGAAGCACCCGTAGACATCAAGCTATTTTCTGGCACCGTTGCCGGGGAGGAAAGGTAAAAGGCACTCATACTCCGGTCCCAGGTAAAGTACTTTTCTGTTGCCGTCGTGTGTGTGCTCGAAGCTATTTCCTTTAGATCCTGCAATTGCATCTTTTTGTTTCTTGTTTACACTAGTTTGGCATAATGGACAACAATGAGCTTCTTATTCTATTTCCTGATTTAAGACATGGATGGTTTGATCCGAAAATTAAAAAACCCATGGAACATATTAGCATGAATACTTTGAATACCATTGTTGCTAATGATATGGAAAATTCTAAGCTTGGGGAAGCTGGTTTTCATGATCTTTTTAGTCCCCCAAGCATTGAGGAGAAAATTTACTTTGATGATACTTTGCCTCCTATTTATGATGATTATAATGATAGTAGTCTTTTAGTACCACCTGTTATGGAGGATAAATTTGATTATGATTACAATATGCCTCCTATATTTGATGATGAGAATAATAATGATAGCTACTTTGTTGAATTTGCTCCCACTATTACTAATAAAATTGATTATGCTTATGTGGAGAGTAATAATTTTATGCATGAGACTCATGATAAGAATGCTTTATGTGATAGTTATATTGTTGAGTTTGCTCATGTTGCTACTGAAAGTTATTATGAGAGAGGAAAATATGGTTGTAGAAATTTTCATGTTACTAAAATACCTCTCTATATGCTTAAAATTTTGAAATTGAGCTTGTCTAGTTTTCCTATGCTTATTGCATTATGCCTACATAACGTGTTTATTTACAAGATTCCTTTTCACAGGAAGCATGTTAGACTTAAACTTGTTTTGAATTTGCTTCTTGATGCTCTCTTTTGCTTCAACTCTTATTTCTTGCGAGTGCATCATTAAAACTGTTGAGCCCATCTTAATGGCTATAAAGAAAGAACTTCTTGGGAGATAACCCATGTGTTTATTTTGCTACAGTACCTCTATTTTATATTTGTGTCTTGGAAGTTGTTACTACTGTAGCAACCTCTCCTTATCTTAGTTTTGTGTTTTGTTGTGCCAAGTAAAGTCTTTGATAGTAAAGTTCATACTAGATTTGGATTACTGCAGCGATTCTGATTTCTTTGCTGTCACGAATTTCGACCTGCCCCTCTGTAGGTAGCTCAGAAAATTATGCCAATTTACGTGCGTGATCCTCAGATATGTACGCAATTTCATTCAGTTTGGGCATTTTCATTTGAGCAAGTCTGGTGCCTCAATAAAATCCATCTTTACGGACTGTTCTGTTTTGACAGATTCTGCCTTTTATTTCGCATTGCCTCTTTTGCTATGTTGGATGAATTTCTTTGTTCCATTAATGTCCAGTAGCTTTATGCAATGTCCAAAAGTGTTAAGAATGATTGTGTCACCTCTGAACATGTTAATTTTTATTGTGCACTAACCCTCTAATGAGTTGTTTCGAGTTTGGTGTGGAGGAAGTTTTCAAGGGTCAAGAGAGGAGGATGATATACTATGATCAAGAAGAGTGAAAGCTCTAAGCTTGGGGATGCCCCGGTGGTTCACCCCTGCATATTCTAAGAAGACTCAAGCGTCTAAGCTTGGGGATGCCCAAGGCATCCCCTTCTTCATCGACAACTTATCAGGTCACTTCTCTTGAAACTATATTTTTATTCGGTCACATCTTATGTACTTTACTTGGAGCGTCTGTTTGTTTTTGTTTTTGTTTGAATAAATGCTTGTGTGGGAGAGAGACACGCTCCGCTGGTTCATATGAACACACGTGTTCTTAGCTTTTAATGTTCATGGCGAAGGTTGAAACTGCTTCGTTAATTGTTATATGGTTGAAAACGGAAAATGGTACATGTAGTAATTCTAAAATGTCTTGAATAATTTGATACTTGGCAATTGTTGTGCTCATGTTTAAGCTCTTGCATCATATACTTTGCACCCATTAATGAAGAAACACCTAGAGCTTGCTAAATTTGGTTTGCATATTTGGTCTCTCTAAAGTCTAGATAATTTCTAGTATTGAGTTTTGAACAACAAGGAAGACGGTGTAGAGTCTTATAATGTTTACAATATGTCTTTTATGTGAGTTTTGCTGCACCGGTTCATCCTTGTGTTTGTTTCAAATAACCTTGCTAGCCTAAACCTTGTATCGAGAGGGAATACTTCTCATGCATCCAAAATCCTTGAGCCAACCACTATGCCATTTGTGTCCACCATACCTACCTACTACATGGTATTTCTCCGCCATTCCAAAGTAAATTGCTTGAGTGCTACCTTTAAAATTTCCATTCTTTACCTTTGCAATATATAGCTCATGGGACAAATAGTTTAAAAACTATTGTGGTATTGAATATGTACTTATGCATTTTATCTCTTATTAAGTTGCTTGTTGTGCGATAACCATGTTCCTCGGGACACCATCAACTACTCTTTGTTGAATATCATGTGAGTTGCTATGCATGTCCGTCTTGTCTGAAGTAAGAGAGATCTACCACCTTAATGGTTGGAGCATGCATATTGTTAGAGAAGAACATTGGGCCGCTAACTAAAGCCATGAATCATGGTGGAAGTTTTAGTTTTGGACATATATCCTCAATCTCATATGAGAACATTAACTGTTGCCACATGCTTATGCATTAAAGAGGAGTCCATTATCTATTGTCCATGTTGTCCCGGTATGGATGTCTAAGTTGAGGATAATCAAAAGCGAGAAATCCAAAATGCGAGCTTTCTCCTTAGACCTTTGTGCAGGCGGCATGGAGGTACCCCATTGTGACACTTGGTTAAAACATGTGTATTGCGATGATCCGGTAGTCCAAGCTAATTAGGACAAGGTGCGGGCACTATTAGTATACTATGCATGAGGCTTGCAACTTGTAAGATATAATTTACATAATACATATGCTTTATTACTACCGTTGACAAAATTGTTTCTTGTTTTTAAAATAAAAGCTCTAGCACAAATATAGCAATCGATGCTTACCTCTTTGAAGGACCATTCTTTTACTTTTATGTTGAGTCAGTTCACCTATTTCTCTCCACCTCAAGAAGCAAACACTTGTGTGAACTGTGCATTGATTCCTACATACTTGCATATTGCACTTGTTATATTTCTCTATGTTGACAATTATCCATGAGATACACATGTTACAAGTTGAAAGCAACCACTGAAACTTAATCTTCTTTTGTGTTGCTCCAATACCTTTACTTTGATTTATTGCTTTATGAGTTAACTCTGATGCAAGACTTATTGATGCTTTTCTTTAAGTACTATTCATGAAAAGTCTTTGCTTTATGATTCATTTGTTTACTCATGTCATTACCATTGTTTTGATCGCTGCATTCATTACATATGTTTACAATAGTATGATCAAGGTTATGATGGCATGTCACTCCAGAAATTATCTTTGTTATCGTTTACTCGCTCGGGACGAGCAGGAACTAAGCTTGGGGATGCTGATACGTCTCCGACGTATCGATAATTTCTTATGTTCCATGCCACATTATTTATGATATCTACATGTTTTATACACATTATATGTCATATTTATGTGTTTTCCGGAACTAACCCATTGACGAGATGCCGAAGGGCCAGTTGCTGTTTTCTGCTGTTTTTGGTTTCAGAAATCCTAGTAAGGAAATATTCTCAGAATCGGACGAAATCAAGGCCCAGCATCCTATTTTTCCACGAAGCTTCCAGAACACCCGAGAGTCGCCAGAGGGGGGCCACTGGGCCCCCAGATGACAGGGCGGCGCGGCCTAGGGGGGTGGCGCGCCCCCTAGTGTGTCACCGCCTCGTCGCCTCTCCGACTCCGCCTCTTCGCCTATAAAAAGGTCCCTGACCTAAAACCTCGATAAAAAAAGCCACGGTACGAGAAACCTTCCGCAGCCGCCGCCATCGCGAAGCCAAGATCCGGGGGACAGGAGTCTCCGTTCCGGCACGCCGCCGGGACGGGGAAGTGCCCCGGAAGGCTCCTCCATCGACACCACCGCCATCTCCATCAACGCTGCTGTCTCCCATGAGGAGGGAGTAGTTCTCCATCGAGGCTCGGGGCTGTACCGGTAGCTATGTGGTTCATCTCTCTCCTATGTACTTCAATACAATAATCTCATGAGCTGCCTTACATGATTGAGATTCATATGATGATGCTTGTAATCTAGATGTCATTGTGCTAGTCAAGTGGGTTTTACTTATGTGATCTCCGGAGACTCCTTGTCCCACGTGTGTAAAGGTGACGAGTGTGTGCACCGTGTGGGTCTCTTAGGCTATATTTCACGGAATACTTATTCACCGTTATGAATGGCATAGTGAAGTGCTTATTTATATCCCTTTATGATTGCAATGTGTTTTGTATCACAATTTATCTATGTGCTACTCTAGTGATGTTATTAAAGTAGTTTATTCCTCCCGCACGGTGTAATGGTGACGAGTGTGTGCATCGTGTAGTACTTGGTGTAGGCTATGATTGTGATCTCTTGTAGATTATGAAGTTAACTATTGCTATGATGGTATTGATGTGATCTATGCCTCCTTTCGTAGTGTGAAGGTGACAGTGTGCATGCTATGTTAATACTTGGTTTAGTTGTGTTGATCTATCATGCACTCTAAGGTTATTTAAACATGAATATCGAATATTGTGGAGCTTGTTAACTCCGGCATTGAGGGTTTGTGTAATCCTACACAGTTAGTGGTGTTCATCATCCAACAAGAGAGTGTAGAGTCTAGCATTTATTTATTTATTCTGTTATGTGATCAAAGTTGAGAGTGTCCACTAGTGAAAGTATGATCCCTAGGCCTTGTTCCTAAATACCGCTATCGCTGCTTGTTTACTCGTTTTACTCGCATCTCTATCGTCCGCAATATTACCACCATCAACCACACGCTAGTCCTGGGAAAAGCACTTTTCTGGTGCTGTTGCTACTGCTTATATTTATTCATACCACCTGTATTTCACTATCTCTTCGCCGAACTAGTGCACCTATTAGGTGTGTTGGGGACACAAGAGACTTCTTGCTTTGTGGTTGCAGGGTTGCCTCTTCCTCCCTGAGTTCGATAAACCTTGGGTGATCCACTTAAGGGAAACTTGCTGCTGTTCTACAAACCTCTGCTCTTGGAGGCCCAACACTGTCTACAAGAATAGAAGCACCCGTAGACATCACAACTCCATGCTTATTTTCCCCCAACTCAAGAAGCTCATGCTCTATGACGTCTACATCTGTAAGGCGGCGAACATCGACCGCCTGTTCACCCGCTGTATTGTGCTCGAGGCACTTCACCTTGAGGGGGTCCACGGGTTCACCCACCTCAACATTCACATGCCAAATCTTCGTACAATTAGTGTGGCTAGCTATTGGAAACGCAACACCACCGAACTTATTCAGTTAGACACGGTGCAAATTATGGATGCATCTTGCCTCGAGAGATTGGTCATATGTGTTCATGATGTTCCACTACTAATCCAGGTCGCCAACGCACCAAAGTTGATGGTGTTGGGCTTTGCGTCGTACCTCGGCTGCCAACATGTTATTGGACGCATAAACTTTTTGGTAGAACAACCTTCTTCTTGTTGAATTAACTCACATTTTTGTTATTTTTTTTGACATATGTACCATTGTCCTGTAGAGGATGATGCCCATAAGCTTGGAACATTCTCTCGTGCACGAGTGAAGAACTTGGTTCTAAAATCTGACGGCCCTAGTCTGGATCAACTACTTGCATTTCTTAGATGCTTTCCCTGCACGGAGAAGCTATATATCAAGGTAAATTCGTTGTTGTTAACTGTTTACCACTATGAGCAAAAAAGTGTAGAGTTACATGGAGTTAACCTGTATTAGCCTAGATCAGTTGAACAATATTTTGTACTAGAAGAACATCCACAATGGAGTTATATTATGTTGGTTCGAAACTAAACTTCTTGTCATACAATGTGTTGTATCTTGTGCATCTGTGAAGTTTCATATAAACACATGATAATATGTGATCTGTGTAAAGAAAAAAGACATATGTAAATAGTGTGACTTACTATTTACACATCATTTGTTCTTTTTTGTGTAGATCACATATTATCATATTTTTGGATGAAACTTCACAGAAGCACATGATAGAACACAATGTATGTCCAGACTTTTAGTTTACATTTCTTTTGGAAACTTGGAAGTGTCAAAAGAAAAATGGGGTGCACCCGCAACTAGTTGCATGCGGATTGGAGTTTCCCATGTTGGTAACCTTTCCCCAACTTTACAATGACAATAACAGATGTAAAAAAGTGCATCTATCAAATTGGAACGTGTCAGGGGATTATGTTGTTCCACGGTCCTCAGTTAACACATGATTCAACTCACCTGAGATATTCATTAGTTGACAGCTATGAAGTACTTTGTTATTGTACTTACTACTTAATTTGACTTCTTTGCAGTTTTATAGAACCGGCGATAAGGTTCATGTGCTGCATAATGAGCCAGCCTGTCCCATTGAATGCCTTGATCTCCATGTCAAAGAAATTTCGATTTCTGACTACCGAGGAAGGAGAAATGATGTTATTGTCTCCAGGTTCTTTATGCAGAACACTAGCATGCTCAAAGTAATGAAATTTGGTGTAACAAATTATCACAATAAGATCTGGTGGGTGTAACACCCCAAATTTCAAAACAAAGAGAAAATGAATTTCCTTCTTCCAAAAATGAGAACCAACAAAAACTTTTCAAAAATAAAGTGCTAGGCTTAGTGCTCATATCTAATTTTTGTGTTTTGCCATGATGAGTGCTTTTATGCTTAGGTGATAAACCCTAAAACCCTAAAGTGATCAAGTGAAGATCAACAACCAAATAAAATCAAAGAGAAAGAAATCAAATAAGAAAAACCTTAAACCCTAACCTTCTCAAAAATCAAAGTGATCTATTTTGGGGAAACCTAAAATAAAGGAAAAGCCATATGTGGGCCTATAGCCTTAATTTGTAAATCTTGAACCCTACCTTTTCTTACTTTGCTAAATAATGGTGAACCATTGCAAAACTTATTAAACCCTAAACCTCATCCCTCTTGTCATCAATCTTGGAGAAGTAAAATAAAAAGGAAAGATCTTATTTAAGAAAGAGGCATATGTGCCTATGGCTATTTTTGTAAAACTTTACCCTAGGCCTTTCTACTTTATTTAGAGGATTGGAAAACCTTCATAAACCTTATCTAGTACTTCTCCAACCCAATCCAAAATGAAACAAAAGATTTTAAAAAGAAAGTAATAATGCCATAGAGGCATATGAGAGCAAAATATCAAATTTGTGAAATTAAGGATCTTGACCCTAAGACTTGTAGTGAATGGTTGGATCACTCCTATATACCATTTCAACACTCAACAACATCAATTGGGTCAAGCCTAGTCCAATTAAAAATCAAATGCCACATATGCATAGAGGCATATGTGCCACATAGCCATTTTCACCAATTCTTGTCCTATGCACTTCTACTTTGACAAAATGGTGTGAAACCATCTCTAAACCTAATCTAACCCTAAATTGACCCTCAACCTTGCCCAAGTGAAGCAAGGGGAGCACCTTACCAGAATAAGAAGAATTGACATGTCACCTCTCTTGTGTTATGGCCAATTTTGCAAATCTTTGAGCTAGACCTTTTGGAATGGTTTCAATGGTTGGGAAATGTTCCTAAACTAGTAAGAATCACTTTGGAGTCAAGAAAAATCAAATCAAAAGGAGAGAAAACAAATAGGGAGAAAATCCCATTTTCACTCACATACACACTTAGCCAAAATTATCAAACCTTGACCTAGGCACCAACTTTGTCTCAAAATGGTTGGAACCTTTTATCCAACTCAATCTAACACCAATTAAACCTCACTCTTGTCAAATTGAAGCAAAGAAAAATAAAAGAATAGAAGTTAGAATTTCACAAAACCCTCACATATGGCTTATGCCATTTTTATAAATTTTGACCCTAGACCATTTTGGTCTTCACCATTAGTTGAATAATGTTACTACACACTTACTACAACTTTTGGAAACCAGTAATCACAAATCAAATGGTTTTCAAATACAAAACTTGCTCACATATGATAATGGTCAAAATTGACAATTTTAGCCTGATCACTACTTTGAGCCATTGCCATTCAATTTTCTCAAACCAACTCTTGCTAACTCTTTGCACCATTTCAAAGTCAACATCAAGGTGAACACTTTTTGTAAAGACAACCATGCCAAAATCATTTTTGATCATTTACTATGCTCATCCAAAGTTAGCACTTTTTGTTATGGGGAACAATCTCCACTTAGCCCTTTTTGCTTTCCTTTAAATTTGAAAATTCCACCACCACACATAGTTGTCTCTGGTCATTTGCAACTTAACCAAACTCACCATTTTCAAAATCTTGCAGCCTTTGAACTCAATTGAATTTGGACAAAAATCACAATTTGCAAATAGGGAACTATGTGACACTATTTGGAATAGTGTCCTACACCCAACCCTAACCTGCCCTAACTACCCTACCTTGCTCCCTGGTCCCCTCTCTCTCTAACACCAGCACAGAAACCCTAGAAGGTGGCCACACATAGCCATGGCAAGGCCATGCCGGCCATGTCCCCCATGGACATGCCAACCCTAGCTCCTCCCCTCTCTAGCTCGACCAACCCTGTCCCTCTGCTTCCCCTGGCTCCCCTCAACACGCCTGTGCCCTCCATTGCCGGAGAGGAGGTCCCCAGTGATGGCACGCGTCGCGCCCAGGGCGGCCCAGGCAATGCCGATCACGGCGTGGACACGCCCCAGAACACGCCATGGGCAGCTCAGAGCGCCACCTGCCGCCGTCAACCCAGGCCCCCTCTCGCCCTGTCCCTTCTCCTACGCACTCCCCTTGGCAACCAGAACCCACCAGACACGCGTCATTGCTCGCGCGAGGACCGCCGCCGCCGACATCATCGCCCCTCCTCCGCACCCGTGCCGCCAGACCTCGACGTCGCGCGCGCCAACCAGGACGTCCCCCACCTAGCTAGCACGCGCGCTAGCCTCGCAGTGATGCCACCTACCTCGCCCTGCTCCCTCCTACCCCTCTCCATCGCCGGCAACGCCGCGCGCATGTCGCCACCACCACTGCCCCGCAGCACCTCGCGTCGCTATAAAAGGAGGACACCCGCGGCCAATTCATTCACACCAGTCGCCTTCCCTCCTCCTCCTTGATCTCCTCGACCACCTCCCCCTTCCCAATTCCGCCGTAGTAGCCCCAATTTCACCGCCGACCGCCGCCACAGTAGCTCGACGGAGGAGAAGCTCCAGGCCACCATTCGAACCGCCGTCTGCGCCATCTGCTTCCTTCGTCCTCGACAACGCCGTCCTGCACCGTCGCTGATCCTCGCCAGAGCTCCAGCTCGCCGCCGACCCCCTGCCTCCGCCAAGCCAGCAAGCCCCTCTCGTCGACGACGACGACGACGATCAGCTGTTGGATCCACTTCTGATCGCACGGCTCAGGTTAGACGATACCGGTTCGGGTTTTAAAACCCACTGACGCGTAGGCCCCACCAGTCAGGCGGCCCGCTGTGCTGGACGCACTGCTGGGCCGGCCCACTCTCTCTTTCGCTGTGCAGCCCACCTAGTTTCCCGCCGGCCTGTTTAATTCAAATCTAGAATTCTGGTTAAATTTTCAAATGACTCACAGATGCTTTGTTCAAAATTGAATAGCTGCAAATCTACTGAACCAAATTTGATGAATTTGATGTTGTTGGAAAGCTTATGAAATGCTCTAACCAATGGCACTGGTTTGAACCCTAGATCTTTTGTAGAATTAATCTGACAAAAATAACAAGTCAGGGACTTTTGCACATTCAAATAATTCTTAAAAATCAACCAAAATAGATATGAAGTTAATTCCAACTCCAATAGTTCACATTTGACTTACACTAATTGTTTATGCAAGAAAATGGATAATATGGATAGTTTAACTAGTGGATATTGTCCAAAACTATTAAGTAATTCTTATGAAGTCTTATACTTCATTTAAACTTTGTCTCAAATGAATTCATGTGAAGTTTGGACCCCTGGTCCAAACTCTCTTATATGAAGTACTTAGATTTTTAAAGCCTATGTAGTGTTATTAAATGGTATGAGGTACTCTACCTCATTTAAATCAATTTCTCAAATGATGATGATGAATGGTTGACTTGGGTCAACATGATCTCATGTATGATTGTTTGAGAAATTAAATCTTAAGAAGATTTCAATGGGAGAGAATTATTTCTCAAGAACCATATGGAAATTATCATTTACATATGTAAGGAGAGGAAATTATTTTTCCTCAAGCAACACAACCAATGCACCCTAATTGTAGTAATTGTGTGAATAGAATAGTTGGTGTGAATGTAAGTGATGTTTAGAATAGCCAATGAATTGTTGATGATGTTAAATCACCTCAATGGTAGTTGTTAACCTAGTTGCAACTATGTGTTAAATCATATGAGAGGTTTTCCTCTCATTTAAATCTTGTTCTCAAGTAATTCAACATGAGGTAGTGACCATGGTCTATAAGATCTCATATTGAGTTATTTGGTGACATTAAATCACTACCATGTTAGGATTAAATTGTATGAGGTATGGAACCTCATTTAAATCATTTTCTCAAATGATAAGTATGAAGAGGTTGACTTTGGTCAACCTAGGTCATATATTATTCATAAGAGAAATTAAATCTTCATAAGGTAATGAGAGGATATTATTTTCTCTAAGTAATTAAAAGTAACACCTAAGTTAGTATGAGAGGAAATTATTTTTCTTAAAAATAAGAGGAACACATCCACCCACTTAATAGTAGTGTGTGATGCTAGTTGAAGTTGTGTAAAGCTTGTGTGTGCTTAGTTTAGTATGTAAGTTTGGTATGATGATTGTGTACCCCACCTTCGTATTTTAGACGCTAGTACCGGAGACTATCGGGAGGAGGAGGACTTCTACAAAGAGGAAGGAGAAAAGAACTTGGACCCCCACTTCAACCAAGGCAAGCTAACACCAATGCAAGCTAGACTTTTGCAAGTTATATGGTTGCAAGCTAATATTCTTGCAAAGTGCAAAGCCCCTTGGAGCAAGGCACCATGAATCTTATCTTTTCTTACATAAGCTTATCCCAAGTTTATATCTTACAAGTTTTTACTTGTTGTCTCAAGAAGTTACTTTTATAGTTTACTTGGGTCAAATTAGAGAAATTTACTAGAGTAGCAAAGTTAGTCCCCCTCAAGAAAAGCAAGATAATACTCTTGCAAAGTGCAAAGCTCACCATGAGCAAGGCATTACCCCACTTACTTTATGCTTATGATCCTAATTCCCAGTTTTACTTTACAAGCTTTATTTACTTTTGTCTTATCAAAGTACTTTTTGATTTATGATTCACTTGATTAGTATTGGATTAGTACAAGAGTACCAAGGTTAGCCTAGAAGCAAAGCAAAGTACTTAGCACCCCTCATACTTAGATGCTAGTGCTAAATTAAAAGTGAATACCTTAGTTGGGAACTTGTGAAATGAGATGACTTTGAAAACCTTGGAATGATGAGTCATTCTATTGAAAGATTTTGAAGGTGAATATGATCTCGTGAATGACTTGGTGAACTTTACAAAATCTGATGGTTGGGTTCGGATGCGATACCATTCCAATTTTACAAGTACCCCCACAATACCTGAATCTGGGTAGGGCTTAACCGGAAGTTTGTGTGTCCTAGTATGGGTTCCCTCTAAACAAGCGTCATAGGGGTTATGCCGAAAGCTGCCTCTACAACAGAAGGAATGATGTGATATGACGTGAAATGAGGTGAATGTCCGGCCCAAGCCCTATGCAGTTCCCAGGCTGACTGTCTGTCTTCACTGGGAGGCCAAGCTCATGGGGAGAGGTGCCTATACTAGGGTATGTAAATGAAAGGTTAGGATTGGTAGTTCGCGTACTGCGTACGATAAATCAGGGCCGATTACCCCCGACGAGCTATTGCAATTGTTGTGGCACAAGTGTACAACCTCTGCAGAGTTAAACCTATTCGAATAGCCGCGTCCGCGGTTATGGACAGTTGGGAAGGCCATACTGTTCCGTCATCAGAACTTTTCTAAAACTATGAATGGTGAATGGTGACTTGTGAATTTGAACTTGAAAGGTGACTTTGACTTTGAATCACAACGGAGTTGTGGGAATGACACTAATGTTCCCACTTGAGTTAGTTAGTACATGAAAAGTGGTTTACTAAAATGTTTGTGAACCAAAATTGGCTTTATGCAAAATAAACTAGAGCTTAGCACCCCTTACTAGAATTGTTAGCACTTACATTAGTATTAGTTTGCGAGTACTTTAAAAGTACTCACGGCCGTGTCCCTGGCTATTCAAATGGCCAGACTATGAAGAGGAGCAGAACTATCAAGATGACGACCAGCAGGACGCCTACGACAACTAGGGAATCTTCTGACGTCAGACGTTGGCCTGTGGACTAGAGAGTCCCTTCTGTTTACGCTTTCGCTATGAAACTATGAACTTTGTGTATGTTGATCAATAGATCAACTATTTGTGTAATATGGATCATGTGATCTCTATTTGTAAGACGACTATGGTATGTAATGAATGATGACTTATGATATTCAACTCGTTATGTCTCGCAACAACAATATTCCCGGGATTGCGATGTATGGCATAACGAGCATCCGGACTTAAAAATCCGGGTGTTGACAAGTTGGTATCAGAGCCATTGTTTGACCTTAGGAGACCCTAGTTAGAATGGACGTCTGAAAAACTTAGTTTCCAAAAACCAATGAAGTGAATATTTGTGAAAACTTGTTCTTACCCTTATCCTTGAGATCCTTTTTCAAAAAAATGAGAAATCTATACTCTACTTTCTTTGCAAGCCTACATAAAATTTTGCACACTTGACTACTTATCCTAATTGCTCACAGATGGAGTACCAATGGGAGGTCTATCAGCTTGGTCCCAGAGGCGACCTAAGGTTCGAAAAGGAGTTGAAGCAACTAGTGGAATATCTAGGACACCCGTATCCCGAGTTCTTCGGAATACCCCTCAAAACTCAGTTAGGAGAACCACCTCGGTGGGAAGTTTCTACTGATCTACGAGGAAAGCCTGGAGCCCCGGTATGGGAAACCATTTGGTTTTCTGTAACGGGAAACACTTGGAAGGAAGGACTAGTCAGAGCTATGCAAGAAGCAATTTTCCGTCTGTGTGGACAAAATGAGAACAAGATCAAGAACACTCGCTTCATCTACTACCCAAGACATGACTCCATGGGAAGACCGATGACCATGCCCCCGCACACGGCAATGAACCACGAGGTAGCACACCAGGACTTCAGACTGTACAAAACCCGCAGGGATTTGGACCACGCCCTCGCCTCTAGCCAAGCACAGCACCCGTGAAGACAAAGAATCCACCCCGAAGAGTAGTATCACTCCAGCACTTAAATAGGTGTGAGTTGTATCAGGATCCCCTTGTATCGTAGAGCGAATGAATGGTTCTTCAAACCAACGGTGTGTTAGAATTGTAATGTGTGATGCTTGGTATGAATGAAAAAGTGTTGTTGGTTTTTACCCCCGCAACACTACTCAAATTTTCAAGTTATGAACTTTTAAAAAAAAACTTTAACAAAACAAACCGTAGAAATTTCCCCTCTTATCTTATGATCTACCCCATTGTTCAAATGGCCCCTCCTACCCGCAACAACTCCCGTGCCCAGGCCAACCAGATGCACATTAAGCACGCCAAGATGACTGACACCATCAAAATCCTTGCAATGGAGCACAAGGCACTTCGCCATCAGCACGCCAAGAAGGACTACCTCATTGCTCGCCTCCGCGTGAGGATAGCATCACTGGAGCACCTCATTCCAATACCCAACCATGCCCCCAGAGTCAAGTCCAATGTGACTTGCTATGAATGTGGTGTTACTGGTCACTACTCTAACAAGTGCCGGATGAAAGCCGCCAACAACGCCCCAAGGACTGGAAGCAATGTTGTACCCATTGCCCAAAAGGACAAGACAACGGTAACCTGCTATGAATGTCGAACTGTGGGTCATTACTCCAATGAATGCCCCAAGAAGCTTGCCAAGACTGCCCCCAATACTGTTGCACCTGCTCAGCAACAGCGCCGCTTCGCAGGTAGAAGGAACCAGAACAACAACAACGGTCGCTACTACAACATGACGGCCACCGAAGCGCAAGAAGCACCTCAGAACATGTCAAGTATGTTCCCTGCTAAATCATATCGCCCAATCTCTCTTAGGAACCTAACTTTTCTTAAAATCTCGGGACGAGATTTGTTTAAGGGGGAAGGGTTTGTAACACCCCAAATTTCAAAACAAAGAGAAAATGAATTTCCTTCTTCCAAAAATGAGAACCAACAAAAACTTTTCAAAAATAAAGTGCTAGGCTTAGTGCTCATATCTAATTTTTGTGTTTTGCCATGATGAGTGCTTTTATGCTTAGGTGATAAACCCTAAAACCCTAAAGTGATCAAGTGAAGATCAACAACCGAATAAAATCAAAGAGAAAGAAATCAAATAAGAAAAACCTTAAACCCTAACCTTCTCAAAAATCAAAGTGATCTATTTTGGGGAAACCTAAAATAAAGGAAAAGCCATATGTGGGCCTATAGCCTTAATTTGTAAATCTTGAACCCTACCTTTTCTTACTTTGCTAAATAATGGTGAACCATTGCAAAACTTATTAAACCCTAAACCTCATCCCTCTTGTCATCAATCTTGGAGAAGTAAAATAAAAAGGAAAGATCTTATTTAAGAAAGAGGCATATGTGCCTATGGCTATTTTTGTAAAACTTTACCCTAGGCCTTTCTACTTTATTTAGAGGATTGGAAAACCTTCATAAACCTTATCTAGTACTTCTCCAACCCAATCCAAAATGAAACAAAAGATTTTAAAAAGAAAGTAATAATGCCATAGAGGCATATGAGAGCAAAATATCAAATTTGTGAAATTAAGGATCTTGACCCTAAGACTTGTAGTGAATGGTTGGATCACTCCTATATACCATTTCAACACTCAACAACATCAATTGGGTCAAGCCTAGTCCAATTAAAAATCAAATGCCACATATGCATAGAGGCATATGTGCCACATAGCCATTTTCACCAATTCTTGTCCTATACACTTCTACTTTGACCAAATGGTGTGAAACCATCTCTAAACCTAATCTAACCCTAAATTGACCCTCAACCTTGCCCAAGTGAAGCAAGGAGAGCACCTTACCAGAATAAGAAGAATTGACATGTCACCTCTCTTGTGTTATGGCCAATTTTGCAAATCTTTGAGCTAGACCTTTTGGAATGGTTTCAATGGTTGGGAAATGTTCCTAAACTAGTAAGAATCACTTTGGAGTCAAGAAAAATCAAATCAAAAGGAGAGAAAACAAATAGGGAGAAAATCCCATTTTCACTCACATACACACTTAGCCAAAATTATCAAACCTTGACCTAGGCACCAACTTTGTCTCAAAATGGTTGGAACCTTTTATCCAACTCAATCTAACACCAAATAAACCTCACTCTTGTCAAATTGAAGCAAAGAAAAATAAAAGAATAAAAGTTAGAATTTCACAAAACCCTCACATATGGCTTATGCCATTTTTATAAATTTTGACCCTAGACCATTTTGGTCTTCACCATTAGTTGAATAATGTTACTACACACTTACTACAACTTTTGGAAACCAAGAATCACAAATAAAATGGTTTTCAAATACAAAACTTGCTCACATATGATAATGGTCAAAATTGACAATTTTAGCCTGATCACTACTTTGAGCCATTGCCATTCAATTTTCTCAAACCAACTCTTGCTAACTCTTTGCACCATTTCAAAGTCAACATCAAGGTGAACACTTTTTGTAAAGACCACCATGCCAAAATCATGTTTGATCATTTGCTATGCTCATCCAAAGTTAGCACTTTTGGTTATGGGGAACAATCTCCACTTAGCCCTTTTTGCTTTCCTTTAAATTTGAAAATTCCACCACCGCACATAGTTGTCTCTGGTCATTTGCAACTTAACCAAACTCACCATTTTAAAAATCTTGCAGCCTTTGAACTCAATTGAATTTGGACAAAAATCACAATTTGCAAATAGGGAACTATGTGACACTATTTGGAATAGTGTCCTACACCCAACCCTAACCTGCCCTAACTACCCTACCTTGCTCCCTGGTCCCCTCTCTCTCTAACACCAGCACAGAAACCCTAGAAGGTGGCCACACATAGCCATGGCAAGGCCATGCCGGCCATGTCCCCCATGGACATGCCAACCCTAGCTCCTCCCCTCTCTAGCTCGACCAACCCTGTCCCTCTGCTTCCCCTGGCTCCCCTCAACACGCCTGTGCCCGCCATTGCCGGAGAGGAGGTCCCCAGTGATGGCACGCGTCGCGCCCAGGGCGGCCCAGGCAATGCCGATCACGGCATGGACACGCCCCAGAACACGCCATGGCAGCTCAGAGCGCCACCTGCCGCCGTCAACCCAGGCCCCCTCTCGCCCTGTCCTTTCTCCTACGCACTCCCCTTGGCAACCAGAAACCGCCAAACACGCGCCATTGCTCGCGCGAGGACCGCCGCCGCCGACATCATCGCCCCTCCTCCGCACCCGTGCCGCCAGACCTCGACGTCGCGCGCGCCAACCAGGACGTCCCCCACCTAGCTAGCACGCGCGCTAGCCTCGCAGTGATGCCACCTACCTCGCCCTGCTCCCTCCTACCCCTCTCCATCGCCGGCAATGCCGCGCGCATGTCGCCACCACCACTGCCCCGCAGCACCTCGCGTCGCTATAAAAGGAGGACACCCGCGGCCAATTCATTCACACCAATCGCCTTCCCTCCTCCTCCTTGATCTCCTCGACCACCTCCCCCTTCCCAATTCCGGCGGAGTAGCCCCAATTTCACCGCCGACTGCCGCCACAGTAGCTCGACGGAGGAGAAGCTCCAGGCCACCATTCGAACCGCCGTCTGCGCCATCTGCTTCCTCGTCCTCGACAACGCCGTCCTGCACCGTCGCTGATCCTCGCCGGAGCTCCAGCTCGCTGCTGATCCCCTGCCTCCGCCAAGCCAGCAAGCCCCTCTCATCGACGACGACGACGACGATCAGCCGTTGGATCCACTTCTGATCGCACGGCTCAGGTTAGATGATACCGGTTCGGGTTTTAAAACCCACTGACGCGTAGGCCCCACCAGTCAGGCGGCCCGCTACGCTGGACGCACTGCTGGGCCGGCCCACTCTCTCTTTCGCTGTGCAGCCCACCTAGTTTCCCGCCGGCCTGTTTAATTCAAATCTAGAATTCTGGTTAAATTTTCAAATGACTCACAGATGCTTTGTTCAAAATTGAATAGCTGCATATCTACTGAACCAAATTTGATGAATTTGATGTTGTTGGAAAGCTTATGAAATGCTCTAACCAATGGCACTGGTTTGAACCCTAGATCTTTTGTAGAATTAATCTGACAAAAAGAACAAGTCAGGGACTTTTGCACATTCAAATAATTCTTAAAAATCAACAAAAATAGATATGAAGTTAATTCCAACTCCAATAGCTCACATTTGACTTACACTAATTGTTTATGCAATAAAATGGTGTGGTCACTTTGCATGATCATGCCCTAGTTTAAGTAATGGATAATATGGCTAGTTTAACTAGTGGATATTGTCCAAAACTATTAAGTAATTCTTATGAAGTCTTATACTTCATTTAAACTTTGTCTCAAATGAATTCATGTGAAGTTTGGACCCCTGGTCCAAACTCTCTTATATGAAGTACTTAGAGATTTAAAGCCTATGTAGTGTTATTAAATGGTATGAGGTACTCTACCTCATTTAAATCAATTTCTCAAATGATGATGATGAATGGTTGACTTGGGTCAACATGATCTCATGTATGATTGTTTGAGAAATTAAATCTTAAGAAGATTTCAATGGGAGAGAATTATTTCTCAAGAACCATATGGAAATTATCATTTACATATGTAAGGAGAGGAAATTATTTTTCCTCAAGCAACACAACCAATGCACCCTAATTGTAGTAATTGTGTGAATAGAATAGTTGGTGTGAATGTAAGTGATGTTTAGAATAGCCAATGAATTGTTGATGATGTTAAATCACCTCAATGGTAGTTGTTAACCTAGTTACAACTATGTGTTAAATCATATGAGAGGTTTTCCTCTCATTTAAATCTTGTTCTCAAGTAATTCAACATGAGGTAGTGACCATGGTCTATAAGATCTCATATTGAGTTATTTGGTGACATTAAATCACTACCATGTTAGGATTAAATTGTATGAGGTATGGAACCTCATTTAAATCATTTTCTCAAATGATAAGTATGAAGAGGTTGACTTTGGTCAACCTAGGTCATATATTATTCATAAGAGAAATTAAATCTTCATAAGGTAATGAGAGGAAATTATTTTCTCTAAGTAATTAAAAGTAACACCTAAGTTAGTATGAGAGGAAATTATTTTTCTTAAAAATAAGAGGAACACATCCCCCCACTTAATAGTAGTGTGTGATGCTAGTTGAAGTTGTGTAAAGCTTGTGTGTGCTTAGTTTAGTATGTAAGTTTGGTATGATGATTGTGTACCCCACCTTCGTATTTTAGACGCTAGTACCGGAGACTATCAGGAGGAGGAGGACTTCTACAAAGAGGAAGGAGAAAAGAACTTGGACCCCCACTTCAACCAAGGCAAGCTAACACCAATGCAAGCTAGACTTTTGCAAGTTATATGGTTGCAAGCTAATATTCTTGCAAAGTGCAAAGCCCCTTGGAGCAAGGCACCATGAATCTTATCTTTTCTTACATAAGCCTATACCAAGTTTATATCTTACAAGTTTTTACTTGTTGTCTCAAGAAGTTACTTTTATAGTTTACTTGGGTCAAATTAGAGAAATTTACTAGAGTAGCAAAGTTTGTCCCCCTCAAGAAAAGCAAGATAATACTCTTGCAAAGTGCAAAGCTCACCATGAGCAAGGCATTACCCCACTTACTTTATGCTTATGATCCTAATTCCCAGTTTTACTTTACAAGCTTTATTTACTTTTGTCTTATCAAAGTACTTTTTGATTTATGATTCACTTGATTAGTATTGGATTAGTACAAGAGTACCAAGGTTAGCCTAGAAGAAAGCAAAGTACTTAGCACCCCTCATACTTAGATGCTAGTGCTAAATTAAAAGTGAATACCTTAGTTGGGAACTTGTGAAATGAGATGACTTTGAAAACCTTGGAATGATGAGTCATTCTATTGAAAGATTTTGAAGGTGAATATGATCTGTGAATGACTTGGTGAACTTTACAAAATCTGATGGTTGGGTTCGGATGCGATACCATTCCAATTTTACAAGTACCCCCACAATACCTGAATCTGGGTAGGGCTTAACCGGAAGTTTGTGTGTCCTAGTATGGGTTCCCTCTAAACAAGCGTCATAGGGGTTATGCCGAAAGCTGCCTCTACAACTGAAGGAATGATGTGATATGACGTGAAATGAGGTGAATGTCTGGCCCAAGCCTCCGTGCGGTTCCCAGTGCGACTGTCTGTCTTCACCGGGAGGCCAAGCTCATGGGGAGAGGTGCCTATACTAGGGTATGTAAATGAAAGGTTAGGATTGGTAGTTCGCGTACTGCGTACGATAAATCAGGGCCAGTTACCCCTGACGAGCTATTGCAATTGTTGTGGCACAAGTGTACAACCTCTGCAGAGTTAAACCTATTCGAATAGCCGCATCCGTGGTTATGGACAGTTGGGAAGGCCATACTGTTCCGTCATCAGAACTTTTCTAAAACTATGAATGGTGAATGGTGACTTGTGAATTTGAACTTGAAAGGTGACTTTGACTTTGAATCACAACGGAGTTGTGGGAATGACACTAATGTTCCCACTTGAGTTAGTTAGTACATGAAAAGTGGTTTACTAAAATGTTTGTGAACCAAAATTGGCTTTATGCAAAATAAACTAGAGCTTAGCACCCCTTACTAGAATTGTTAGCACTTACATTAGTATTAGTTTGCGAGTACTTTAAAAGTACTCACGGCTGTGTCCCTGGCTATTCAAATGGCTAGACTATGAAGAGGAGCAGAACTATCAAGATGACGACCAGCAGGACGCCTACGACAACTAGGGAATCTTCTGACGTCAGACGTTGGCCTGTGGACTAGAGAGTCCCTTCTATTTACGCTTCCGCTATGAAACTATGAACTTTGTGTATGTTGATCAATAGATCAACTATTTGTGTAATATGGATCATGTGATCTCTATTTGTAAGATGACTATGGTATGTAATGAATGATGACTTATGATATTCAACTGTTATGTCTCGCAACAACAATATTCCTGGGATTGCGATGTATGGCATAACAGGCATCTGGACTTAAAAATCCGGGTGTTGACAGTGGGATACCCAGTTCAAGCGCCTAGACCTGAAGAACACCGCTTCTAGAGATGTTGATTTTCAGTTTGGATATTTACCATCCTTAGATAAGTTCAGCTCGGACGGTGTTCGTAGCTGCTTGATACATGACTTGTCAGTGGCTGATCCCTTTGCTAGAGAGATATATGCAAGATTTGGGCCAATTTCGCATAGTGTTACTTTAACTCCCTATATTTTGTACTCGGTCCGAACAATATACTTCATCACTTGGTTAATGTACTGCAGACTTGATGTTATTCTTGTGAACATGGTCTAATATTCTAATGCTTTCGGGATGTATGTACTACTAGTGATATATATAGAAGCTAGCAATTGATTGACAGAATCTACTAAAAAAAGCCTATAACGGATGTTCACATTCAGTTCGTCAATGCTATATCATGTATGCTTGACGAAGGCGATAATAGAACCGCCGCAGAACACCGACTGAACAAAGATAATCAAAGATCCACATCTTGGGAGAGGCAAAATTCTTACAGATTAGGTGAATACCATAGAAGCCATTAACTTCAGACCACACCTCACGTGCATCAGCGTCCTCTTAGTTTCAAAGGCAGCAGGGGATCGAAAAAATGCAAATAGCCGGTAATTACTGTCAAAAATAAATCCAAGAAAGGAAACTTTTATTGTTCATAGAGGCTGACATGTGGGACCCATGAGCCAACAGCGTCTCAAGGTTTCAAAGGCGCCATGTGATCGAAAGAAAATGGCAAATAGCCTGAAATTATTGGTCAAAAATAAATCCAACAAAGGAAAGGTTTATTGTTCAAAGAGGCTGACATGTGGGACACATGAGCCAGCAGCGTCCTCGATGTTTTAAAGGTGGAATGAGATCGAAAGAAAAAATAAGCCAAACTTCAGTTGGTAAAAAAACAAGAAAAAACACATTTATCGTTCTGAGAGGATGACATACGGGACCCATGAGGCAGCGAGCATCCTCAACGTTTCCAAGGCGGCATGGGATCCAAAAAAAGGCAACTAGTCAGAAATTAGGGGTCAAAAATAAATCAAAGAAAGGAAAGGTTTATTGTTCACAGAGGCTGACATGCGGGACCCATGAGCCAGAAGAGTCCTCAATGTTTCAAAGGCGGCAGGGGATCAAAAAAAAAGGAAGTAGCCACAAATTAGGGGTAAATAATAACTCCAAGAAAGGAAAGTATTTTTAGGACGACATGCGGGTCACATTTTGCAGCAGCGGTCTCAGCGTTACAAAGGTGGCACGGGATCGAAAGAAAAAGGCAAGTGACCAAATATCACGAGCCAAAAATAACTCCGAGAAAAGAAACTTTACTGTACATAGAGAATGACATGCGGGTCCCATTTTGCAGCAGCGGTCTCAACGTTTCCAAGGTGGCACGGGATCAAAAGAAAAAGAAGTAGCCAGAAATTAAAGGTAAAAAATAATATATCCAAGAAAGGAAACTTTTATTCTACATAGAGGATGACTTGCGGGACCCACAAGCCAGCAGCTTCCTCAACGTTTCAGATGCAGCATGAGATCGAAAGAAAAAGGCAAGTGACTAAATATCAGGTGCCAAAAATAATCCAAAAAAACTTTTATTGTACATAGAGGATGACATGCGGGTCCCATTTTGCAGCAGCGGTCTCAACGTTTCAAAGTTGACATGAGATCGAAAGAAAAAGGCAAGTGACCAAATATCAGGAGCCAAAAATAATCCACGAAAAGAAACTTTTATTGTACATAGAGGATGACATGTCGGCCCCATTTTGCAATAGCGGTCGGCATAGGACCAAAATAAAAAGGAAGTAGCCAAAAACAGGAAAGATTTCAATTGGGCTGCATCTGGACATCTGAGCCTTCGAACTACCCTGCTGGAAGCCTTTTGACTCGTACAATTTAAGCCCACTCCAAAACAGGAAAGTCCTATGCTTGGCAAAAACAAAAAACAAGGAGATTCAACATATAAGTTTGTTTACGTAAAAACAAAGATTTAACTTATCCCTTTGCAATAGCTCAGAGCGAAATACACTGTTTATTGTCTGCAAAATAATCAAGATATCACATGTTTTTTGTACGGCGAGGCTGACATCGGGGCCCGATGAGCCAGCAGCGTCGTCAACGTTATAAAGGAGGCAGGGGATCGAAAGAAAAAATAAACCAAAAATCAGTTGGTAAAAAAATCAAAGAAAATAAACATTTATCGTTCTAAGAGGATGACATGAGGGACCCTCAGCAGCTTCCTCAACGTTTCCAAGGCGGCACGGGATAAAAAAAGGCGAAATAGCCAGAAATTAGGGGTCAAATAACTCCAAGAAAGGAAAGGTTTGTTGTTTATAGGCTGACATGTGGGACCCATGAGCCAGCAGGTTCCTCAGCGTTTCAAAGGTGGCATGAGATCGAAAGAAAAAGGCAAGTGACCAAATATCAAGACCCGAAAATAATCCAAGAAAAGAAACTTTTATTATACATAGAGGATGACATGTGGGACCCATTTTGCAGCAGCGGTCTCAACGTTTCCAAAGGCGGCACGGGATCAAAAGAAAAAGGAATTAGCATCTGGCCAAAATAATCCAAGGAAAGAAAGATTTCAATTGGGCTGGATCTGGCCATCTGGGCCTACGAACTATCCTGCTCGGCCTTTTGTCTCGTACAATTTCAGCCCACTCCAAAACATGAAAGTCCTTTTTTCGATAAAAAACATGAAAGTCCTATGTTTCGCAAAAACAAAAAACAAGGAGATTCAACATATAAGTTTGTTTATGTAAAAATAAAGATTTAATTTATCCGTTTGCAAAGCTTAGAGCGAAATACAATGTTTATTGTCTGCAAAATAATCGAAATATCACATATTTCTTGTACGGGGAGGCTGACATCAGGGACCCATGAGCCAGCAGTGTCGTCAACGTTTTAAAGGCGGCAATAGATCGAAAGAAAAAATAAGCCATAAATCAGTTGGTAAACAAAATCAAAGAAAAGAAACATTTACCTTTCTGAGAGGATGACATGCGGGACCCATGAGGCAGTAGCATCCTCAACTATTCCAAGGCGGCAGGGGATCAAAAGAAAAAAAGGAAATAGCCAGAAATTAAGTAGGGTCAAAAATAAATCCATCAAAGGAAACTTTTATTGTTCATAGAGGATGACATGTGGGACCGACCTGCCAACTGCGTCGTCATCGTTTCAAAGGGGGCAGGGGATCAAAAGAAAAAGGCAAATAGCCAGAAATTCGGGGTAAAAAATAAATCCAACAAAGGAAACTTTTATTGTTCATAGAGGATGACATGCGGGACCCATGAGCCAGCAGCTTCCTCAACGTTTCAAACTCGGCATGAGATCGAAAGAAAAAGGCAAGTGACGAAATATCAGGAGCCAAAAATAATCCAAGAAAAGAAACTTTATTGTACATAGAGGATGACATGCGGGTCCCATTTTGCAGCAGCGGTCTCAATGTTTCAAATGCCGCTTGAGATCAAAAGAAAAAGAAAGTTGATTGTACATAGAGGATGACATGCGGGTCCCATTAGTCAGTAGCTTACTCAACGTTTCCAAGGCGGTAGGGGATCAAAAGAAAAAAATCCAAGAAAAAAACTTTTATAGTACATAGAGGATGACATGCGGGTCCCATGAGCCAGCAGGTTCCTCAACTTTTTCAAAGGTGGCATGAGATCGAAAGAAAAAGGCAAGTGACCAAAAATCAGAGGGTGGAAAATAATCCAAGAAAAGAAACTTTTATTGTACATACAGGATGACATGCGGGTCCCATTTTGCAGCAGCGGTCCCAACGTTTCAAATGCGACTTGAGATCAAAAGAAAAAGAAAGTAGCCAGAAATTAGGGGTCAAAAAAATCCAAGAAAAGAAAGTTGATGGACATAGAGGATGACATGCGGGTCCCATGAGCCTGCAGGTTCCTCAGCGTTTCAAAGGTGGCATGAGATCGAAAGAAAAAGGCAAGTGACCAAATATCAGATCCAAAAATAATTCAAGAAAAAAAACTTTATTGTTCATAGAGGATGGCATGCGGGACCCATGAGCGAGCAGCTTCCTCAACGTTTCAAACTCGGCATGAGATCGAAAGAAAAAGGCAAGTGACCAAATATCAGGAGCCAAAAATAATCCAAGAAAAGAAACTTTATTGTACATAGAGGATGACATGCGGGTCCCATTTTGCAGCAGCGGTCTCAACTTTTCCAAGGCGGCACAGGCCCAAAAGAAAAATGAAGTAACCAGAAATTAGGGGTGAAAAAAATCCTTCAATTGGGCTGCATCTGGATTCTGGGCCTTCGAACTATCCTGCTTGGCCTTTTGTCTCGTACAATTTCAGCCCACTCCAAAACAGGAAAGTCGGATTTATCTAAAAAAACAGGAAAGTCCCATGCTTCGCAAAAAACAAAAAATAAGGAGATTCAACATATAAGTTTGGTTATGAAAAATAAAGATTTAATTTATCCGTTTGCAAAGCTCAGAGCGAAATACACTGTTTATTGTCTGCAAAATAATCGAAATATCACATATTTCTTGTACGGGGAGGCTGACATCAGGGACCCATGAGCCAGCGGCGTCGTCAACGTTTTAAAAGCGGCAATAGATCGAAAGAAAAATTAAGCCATAAATCAGTTGGTAAACAAAATCCAAGAAAAGAAACATTAACCTTTCTGAGAGGATGACATGCGGGACCCATGAGGCAGCAGCATCCTCAACTATTCCAAGGCGGCAGGGGATCAAAAGAAAAAAAGGAAATAGCTAGAAATTAAGTAGGGTAAAAATAAATCCATCAAAGGAAACTTTTATTGTTCATAGAGGATGACATGTGGGACCGACCTGCCAGCTGCGTCGTCATCGTTTCAAAGGGGACAGGGGATCAAAAGAAAAAGGCAAATAGCCAGAAATTAGGGGTAAAAAATAAATCCAACAAAGGAAACTTTTATTGTTCATAGAGGATGACATGCGGGACCCATGAGCCAGCAGGTTCCTCAACATTTCAAACTCGGCATGAGATCGAAAGAAAAAGGCAAGTGACCAAATATCAGGAGCCAAAAATAATCCAAGAAAAGAAACTTTATTATACATAGAGGATGACATGCGGGTCCCATTTTGCAGCAGCGGTCTCAACTTTTCCAAGGCGGCACAGGACCAAAAGAAAAATGAAGTAACCAGAAATTAGGGGTGAAAAAAATCGAAGAAAAGAAAGATTTCAATTGGGCTGCATCTGGATTCTGGGCCTTCGAACTATCCTGCTTGGCCTTTTGTCTCGTACAATTTCAGCCCACTCGAAAACAGGAAAGTCGGATTTATCTAAAAAAAACAGGAAAGTGCCATGCTTCGCAAAAAACAAAAAATAAGGAGATTCAACATATAAGTTTGGTTATGAAAAATAAAGATTTAATTTATCCGTTTGCAAAGCTCAGAGCGAAATACACTGTTTATTGTCTGCAAAATAATCGAAATATCACATATTTCTTGTACGGGAGGCTGACATCGGGGACCCATGAGCCGACAGCGTTGTCAACGTTTTAAAGGCGGCAATAGATCGAAAGAAAAATTAAGCCATAAATCAGTTGGTAAACAAAATCCAAGAAAAGAAACATTAACCTTTCTGAGAGGATGACATGCGGGACCCATGAGGCAGCAGCATCCTCAACTATTCCAAGGCGGCAGGGGATCAAAAGAAAAAAAGGAAATAGCCAGAAATTAAGTAGGGTCAAAAATAAATCCATCAAAGGAAACTTTTATTGTTCATAGAGGATGACATGTGGGACCGACCTGCCAGCTGCGTCGTCATCGTTTCAAAGGAGGCAGGGGATCAAAAGAAAAAGGCAAATAGCCAGAAATTAGGGGTAAAAAATAAATCCAACAAAGGAAACTTTTATTTTTCATAGAGGATGACATGCGGGACCCATGAGCCAGCAGGTTCCTCAACGTTTCAAACTCGGCATGAGATCGAAAGAAAAAGGCAAGTGACCAAATATCAGGAGCCAAAAATAATCCAAGAAAAGAAACTTTATTGTACATAGAGGATGACATGCGGGTCCCATTTTGCAGCGGTCTCAACTTTTCCAAGGCGGCACGAGACCAAAAGAAAAATGAAGTAACCAGAAATTAGGGGGTGCAAAAAAATCCAAGAAAAGAAAGATTTCAATTGGGCTGCATCTGGACATCTGGGCCTTCGAACTATCTTGCTAGGCCTTTTGTCTTGTACAATTTCAGCCCACTCCAAAACAGGAAAGTCAGATTTATCTAAAAAAACAGGAAAGTCCTATGCTTCGCGAAAAACAAAAAACAAGGAGATTCAACATATAAGTTTGTTTATGAAAAATAAATATTTAATCTATCCGTTTGCAATAGCTCAGAGCGAAGTACACTGTTTATTGTCAGCAAAATAATCAAGATATCTCATGTTTCCTGTACGGGGAGGCCGACATCGGGGATCCCATGAGCCAGCGAGCGTCGTCAACGTTTCAAACGTGGCATGAGATCGAAAGAAAAAGGAAATAGCCAAAAATCAGAGGGTGAAAAAAAACCCAAGAAAATAAACTTTTATAGCACATAGAGGATGACATGCGGGTCCCATGAGCCAGCAAGGTTCCTCAACGTTTCAAACGTGGCATGAGATCGAAAGAAAAAGGCAAGTGACCAAATATCGAGAGCCAAAAATAATTCAAGAAAAGAAACTTGATTGTACATAGAGGATGACATGCGGGTCCCAATTAGCGGCAGCGGTATCACCGTTTGAGAAGCGGCGGGGATCGAAAGAAAAAGGCAAGTGACCAAATATGAGGTGCCAAAAAAATCCAAGAAACAAGTCAAAAAAATCCAAGAAACGAATGTTTTATAGTACATAGAGGATGACATGCGGGTCCCATGAGCCTGCAGGTTCCTCAACGTTTCAAACGTGGCATGAGATCGAAAGAAAAAGGCAAGTGACCAAATATCAAGAGCCAAAAATAATTCAAGAAAATAAACTTGATTGTACATAGAGGATGACATGCGGGTCCCATTTAGCAGCAGCGGTATCACCGTTTGAGAGGCTGCACGGGATCGAAAGAAAAAGGCAAGTGACCAAATATCAGGAGCCAAAAATAATTCAAGAAAAGAAACTTGATTGTACATAGAGGATGACATGCGGGTCCCATTTAGCAGCAGCGGTATCACCGTTTGAGAGGCTGCACGGGATCGAAAAAAAAGGCAAGTGACCAAATGTGAGGTTCCAAAAAAAATCCTAGAAAAGAAAGTTTTATAGTACATAGAGGATGACATGCGGGTCCCATTTAGCAGCAGCGGTCTCACCGTTTGAGAGGCGGCAGGGGATCGAAAGAAAAAGGTAAGTGACCAAATATGAGGTGCCAAAAAAATCCAAGAAAAGAAAGTTTTATAGTACATAGAAGATGACATGCGGGTCCCATTTAGCGACAGCGGTATCACCGTTTGAGAGGCGGCAGGGGATCGAAAGAAAAAGGCAAGTGACCAAATTTGAGGTGCCAAAAAAAACTCCAAGAAAAGAAAGTTGATTGCTCATAGAGGATGACATGCGGGTCCCAATTAGCAGCAGCGGTGTCAATGTTTCCAAGGCGGCAAGGGATCAAAATAAAAAGGAAGTAGCCAGAAATCAGGGGGTCAAAAAAAACCAAGAATAGAAAGAATTTTGGTTCATAGAGGATGACATGCGGGACCCATGATCCTGCATCGTAAACGGCTCGATCGGAGAGCGTTGAACGAGATGGCGCGATCGAGAAAAAAAACAATGCCAGAGAGGCTGCCATCTGGGCCCTACATCCCTCGGTGGTGCGGATTTGCGTTGACTCGGCCGGCGAACCCGAGAATTCGAGATGCACCACGTCCCGGGCCACCATACGCAACGTTTTGGCCGTTTTCGTCGGGCTAGGTGGCCTCAAAAACGAGAAAAAACGTTTTGACATGCACAACGAAGATACCCAAAATCGTCGGCCATGGTACACCAGCAACCACGGCGCGACTTCAACTTCGTCGGCCATGGCAACTTTTCTTGTAGTG